>NW_028278926.1:0-300000 GCF_059751315.1 Micrasema longulum | reverse complement strand
AGGGTAGGTGCATGAATGTAAGGCTAAGATAAGCATTATTGACAAAATCAAGAAAGGAGTTCTGCGTTGGTTTGGATATGTAGGGCGAAAGAACGGCTAAAAAGAATTACGATGCAAATGTTGATAGATGCAGAAAACGAGGAAGACTGAGAACGACATGGCATGACCGAATCCAACAAATACTTGCAGATGGACATGTCAAATGTAGTATATACTCTAGCCAACTGCATTGCCTCTGTTCGATGATAGCTGTCAACGGAAACAGCTGCATCCCTTCTCTTGTTTCTTCATTCCTTACAAAGTCAAACCACCGCTGTTACTTATGGAAGCTGTCTACATTTTCTTACAGAAAGTTGATTTACATACGAAACTAAAATCGACCATTTCTGGATTAAATTTGAGAGTCGGCACATTCCCAAGTAGAAATGTTACGTGACTATTCTTAGAAGAATTGTACTATAGTACTACTAGAAAATATTGTATTGTAAGCTGTTCTAATGTTTTTAATTGCCGTTTTGTTTTAAAAAATAAACTAAATCTGATTAAATTTTGCACATTTTTGAATTTATGTATTACATACACAATATATCCATTTTTATTTATTTTATTGTGTGTGGTTCTAGGCATTGGCGTCATTCGATGATGTGCGTAGCATTACTGCCAAGTTTGATGCATTTAGATATAAAATACTCAACTAGCGCTGTGAAACTCGTGACGCAGAGTCTCATTCACGATTCAATACTCATTAGGAAGATGGCTTTAAAGTTGATATCCTTAGTTCTCAAGCAGAGAAAGAAGAAGCACGTTATGATCGATGTCGATCCATATGAAATGGCCGGAGTGCCGGAGCCAGCGATTCCACCCATTCCAGGTTTGTCTGATGTTATTGAGTTTATTTTACAATTTTCAGCATATTTTCAGGTAAATAAAAAAATGTCTTCAAATGCTCTTCTCGATGCCAGGCAGTCGTGATGGGAATTTTCCCCTTCAGGGAGGGTAACCTTTCTTTTTTCCCCTCAATCCGTTAGCACTTAAAATCTCTTTGGATTATTCCTGACCTATTTTTATCAGGTCATGATAAATTTAATGAAAAATGATTTGTTTTTAGTATCATTCATTCCCCTTCGTGCTGCTGCGGATTTCCTAATCGATCTCATGCACATCCACAACACATCCTGCAGTCTTGTCCATTTCCCCCGCTCTATGAATATGGAATGGAGCTTCTCTCTACTATCCAAGGTCCTGTTGTAGATCCTGTCAGATATAGAGATCTGGTGGCTTCAAAAAAGAATTTCACGGCCTTCTTAATCATTTTGGCAAATTGATCATGTCCAATCAATTTAAGTCCAGTCAGTGAAGAATTCACTTCCCTCTTTTCCGATGTCGATGTCTCGTATGGACCAACCAATGATATGAGAGCTGTGAAGTTACCGTAAACGAACCAATCGGAAGAACTGACAGAGAAGAACCTCTAACATCACACGCAGTTATTTCAGAAATACAAAACTTTAAAAAATCATAGCGCCGATAATACGATAAAAATAACAAATGAAAAAATTAAAAAAAGACACTAAACTTCCTCATTGTTTCCATTTTTGATCCGCACGTAAATTGCAGGTGTAATTAATATTAATTCGTCACTTTGTTCTAAATCTAGGAATTCGACCCGATAATGAATGGTTGCAGTTTGATATGGATAAACAGTACACGGAGGAATCGTGGAACAAGAATCCGTACATTCACAAGGAGTGCTATGGATATTATCGCTGGCCTAAACCTTTTCAGGTAAATTTATGTAAACATTTCTCCACAATATCCATATTGATTTCGAAAATACAATGAATTATTTTTAATCCATTTCATATATTTTTATAGGTATTGGTAGTATGTGATATTTCCTTATTGTTCATCTAATCGCTGTATTTGTAATTAATAATTACGATTAAATATACTTTTTTAGATGTATGCATCACCTTCGGAGCAGCCTGAATTCGAAGGTCCCAATAGCCTCGACGAAACGGATAGAGAAATATTTAACTTCTTCAGTAATAAAGAAAACGTTGACAAGTTAATGAAGTTCTTTACAATGGAAGACAAAAAGGGAAAAGATAGATTCAATGGATTCAGATTTGCGTTGTTTAAGGTATTACACATATTCACACTGTTTGTTTGCAATATATTAAATGGCCTCTCCACTCTACCATCAAGCTGTTTTTCATAGAAAAAATCTTTAATAATATAAAAATCAACAGATGGTAGAATTGAAGAAATCATTTTTTCATTTAAATCTACATATGTTGTTTCATAGTCCCTGATGTCGTGGAATGGACATCCACAGTTTTTAAATTGGTTGACCGTAGTGTGATATACAGCCGTGGTTTTTAAATTAGTTGACGGTAGTGGAATAGACAACTATATTAGGAAACTTATTCCACTATGCGTGACAAGAAATTTATTGTGTTAGAGGTGTAATTGAAAGCTGTAGAGTTTTCAGCAATAAAAATATTTATTCTTTATATTTTTCAGAGGTTATTCCGTATATTCGGTGACGCCTTCCTTCCCATGTACCTGGATCACCTTCGCCGCATGGTGTGCGACAAGCAAGAAGCCGTTCAGCGCTGCGGGGCAGAGCTGATGGCCGGCATCCTCAAGGGAACCAAGCACTGGCCTTACCGCAAGGTGGAAGCCCTTCGTGAACAAATGGAGCCGATCATACAGGATGCTCTCGATAACATGACCACTGAGAATGTGGCTGATTGGGGTATGTTCAATTAAATTATTAAAATTAATATTCACTAGCAGGTCAACAGTCGGCTATCGCTGTAGTGTTTATCTCCAGTTTTCCGATTTTATAATTTTTTTTATTTGTTTATTTTTCCATACATATTTACATAGAATTTTAATTACAAAAATACGTCTTAAAATTAAGCCATAACATAATTTAGAAAAAAATGCCCACAAAGACTTCAGCGTCTGAGCGTGGGCCATTCCTTTTTTAATGATTAATAAGTTTATAGCATATAAATATGGTATGACATGACCATGAAAAGAAAAGAAAAGAAAAGAAAAGAAAAAGAAAAAAAACAAAATGAACATATGCTGATATTACGAAAACAGGATTTATTTGTAGTATGCATTTTATTTTTAATTTTAATGATTTTTTTTTAAAGAAGGGGTTTATCTGTTCCTTCCATGCTAATCCAAGACCTCAAACCTACTTTAAATGCGATAAATACCAGCGATAGGCTTATGTAGAAGATTTAAGGATCTTGGATCAACATGTAAGGAGTGCCTCTGTGCGAACTTAGTTCTGCATCCTATAACCGACAGTACACTATAGGATCTATTGCTAATACGATTTAAATTATTGCCTAATAATTCTCTATTTAAGTGAACATACAAGTATTTCAGGCACTGAAATAAACATAATTTTCTAGAACTAAGGAGTCTACTCTCTACGTATAGTTCATTACTAGGAAATAGTCTATGTTTTTTGTACATTATCTGAATTATATTTTGCTGTGAAATTTCTATTGAGCGACTATGCACGTCCAAGGCTCCTCACCATCCTATTATACCATATGTTATTAAAGATTGAATTAAAGCGTAATCTACCATTTTTAGTTTTTCTTTGGTTAAAATATTTTTTAGTCTTTGGAAAACATAAGATAAATATCTGAGTTTGTCTGTTAGTTTAGCATGTTTTTCCCATTTTTGCCTATAATCTATGTATATACCCAAATATTTACAGCTTTCCCCCTTTTTTTAAGCACTTATTACAGATATCTACATTACATTTTAAATCATGGATTTTAATTGACAAATTCTGTGAAGGGCCACTTTTGTTTGAGATTTGAAAAGCCAAATACATGGTTTTTTCTTTATTTAAACTAAGTAAATTTGTTTCAAGCCAGTTATTAACTATTGTAATACTTTTTGTAGCGTCATTAAAGGTTGACTCCCATGTTTTATTATAAACAATAGTAGCAGTGTCATCAGCATATGACAATATTTCTCCTTCTACTTTAAGATCACATAGTTCATTTATGTATATAAGAAATAATAGTGGACCCAAAATTGTCCGATCCATCCATGATTGCGTTTATTGTTTCCAGGGACGTGTTTCGCGACAGGCGCCGAGCGCATGGACCCGTCGCGGCTAGCGTGGGTGGTGCGCGCGCTACAGGGCGGCTGGGGCGGCGGTGCCGGCGCGCTGGGCGGGCGCCTGTACGCGCTGCAGGCCGCCGTGGCGCAGCACCCGTGGCGGGGCGCGCGGCACGCGAGTCGCCTGCTGGCCGCGCTGCGCCACCGCGCCATGTTGCGCCACCCCTACCAGCTAATTCGGGAGAGGGTCGCCAGGTAATTGTGAACACTCGTAGTGATAGTGGGTGGTGTGCGCGCCGCAGGCCGATTGTAGGACATATACAGCTAGTATACAGTCATGTCACTACAATTCCCCTGCTCAGCCAATTCTACGCTGGTTTGAAGGAGATCTTCATGAATAATATGGTTTAAGCAGCTCTCATCGAAGTCCACCAGTCGAATTTCTGTCTTTGAAACACAAAAACCATCTATAAGCTGTTCTTTGTATATTCACCTTACATTGCGCAAATATTGCAAGCAGCTTTAACACGAACATAGGCAGTGTCGAATATGCTCACTTTTATCTACTTGACATTCCATTTTGAAGGCTTCTAATCAAATAAAATAATACATATAATAGGTTGGGGAAAAAGTAATTTTGTATTTTTTACTTTATTTTAATGCTTCATAAAAAGTGTTGCAATCATTTGATTTAAGTCAAATATGCGCCGTTCTGTTTGATAACTTGTTGTCAATGAGAATCCAATTTCATAACGCCGCTCTCGTAGAAGCCTTTATCCCTATTGGCAAAAAACTCGGACAACCAATTTTCACAGTCCTCCATTGAAGCCAAATTGTACCCTCAAGTGCGTTAGCCATAGACAGGAACAGTTAGTAGTCACTCGGTGCCAGGTCCGGACCATAGGGCGGAAGCATAAGAACTTCCCATCCGAGCTCCCGGAGCTTCTGGCGCGTCATCAAAGATGTGTGCGACCTGGCGTTGTCCTGATGAAACACAATTCCTCTCCTATTCACTAATGCTGGTCGCTTCTGCTTGATCGCCAGCTTCAAACGGTCGAGTTGTTCACAGTAGAAGGCAGAATTGAGAGTTTGGCCATAGGGGAGCAGCTCATAGTAGAGGATTTCTTGCAAATCCCATCAAACACACAGCATGACCTTCCTGGCCATCAGTTCTGGCTCGACTCGGCAGCTTCGTTGGCTTTCGACCACGATCTCTGTCGCTTGACATGGTCGTAAGTTACCTACTTTTCATCACCAGTTACATACCATCCGCTTCAGAAATGGATCGATTTTGTTGCGATTCAGCAGCGATTCGCAGATGGAAATTCCGTTCATGATATTTTTTTACGTCAGCTCTTGTGGCAACCAAACATCTAGCTTTTTTTTAAATCCAGCCTTCTGCAAATGGTTCGAAACGGTTTTATGATCGATATTCAGCTCCCGGGCGATGCTACGACGGCTCACATGACGGACTATTTTGATATTTTCCATGATTTTATCGACATTTTCGACGACAGGCCTGCCAGAGCGTGGTGCATCATTGACCTCTACTACACCAGAACGAATTCGCTCAAACCACTGTTGCGCAGCATGAACCGAGTATCAACCCGTATACATCGTAAAAAATTTTTGGTCGCTTTGACGCGTTTTTCCCTTCCAGGTAGTAAACATGTAAAATATGGCGAATTTTTTCCTTTGAGACCCACATATTCGACGCACGATAGTTCACGACTGAACAGACCAAGAAAAATACTGTCAAATAAGCGTAGTAGTATACACTCACACCTTTACAACGCCGTATGATCTGATGTGACTAATAATGAATACTGATTGTAATTACTCCTTCTCTGAACTTTCTGCAACAACTCTGTGTTTTTATTAAAATAGAGATGCCAGATTTGGTAGGCAATAAATTATATATCCTTTGACAATTTATTTTTCTACAGCTTAATGTCGAATCTCTTCGAAGTAGACATAACATTCCCGGGAGGGTCTCAAACTACCGGCCCCAGTATAAATGAAATGATGGAAGAAATATCCTCTTCGCTTGAAACACTTTTGGCTGAAGGGATGAAGGAAGCCACCAGCTCCAATAATCATAGGTAATTTTAATAACAAATTAATTAGTGAGGGTTCCTTTTGGAGGTTTATATTTAACTATAATAAATGGAAATGTTTCTTTGTAAAAAGTGTGTTATGTAAGTGTAGAAATGTTATCAACACATTACAACAGAGATGAAGAACATTTAAGAGAAGGTAATATAGAAGTCAAGGCATCTACAGGGCTTATGACCTGTCAATGGCTGGTTTAAGTGGCCACTTTACACACTGTGTTGATAAATTGTTGATAAATTACCTGGTCCATGAAGAAGTATAGAAATTGAAAAAATAATATTTTCAGGCTTTGCCTAGTATGTAGGTGAAATAATTCAATTAGATGAATCTCACCCGCATAAATAAAGGTTTCAGCTCTTTAACTTCACAAACATCAACAGATGAAAGAATTGAAGGAATATAGATGTTCAAATACAGGCAGAATGGTGAATGTTACACTGCATTGTAATGCATACAAATATTTTTTCCCTAAATATCGGGAAATTTTATTTATATGGTATCACTTTATTTAGTATGGTACCACTGAATTTCAACTGTCATTTACAGTTAACGGCAAAACTGTCAAACAATCTTTTGATAACTGTTAAAACTATATTCTTTTCACATTATGTTTATAACTTCAAATAATATTTCTATTGCCAAATTTTTAAAGTTTCTGTATCGTTATTTATTGATGTAAAGGCTTAAATCTTTCTAAACATGCGTCAACTTCATGTCACTATTTAGTAACATGTCAAAATTAGACGCTTAAACAAAATGGTCAATTACACTGCACCTACTTTGAATTTGGTTTGAGAAAATAATTTACACATTTTTCATTTACATTTGTACTGTAAATTTAGCCTTTATGTTCTTTGCTTAAACTGCTCCACAAATTTCAGTGCCATCATTTAAAAAATTTAAATAAAATGTCTGTAAGTATGAATGCTTTCATTAATTTATGGTTTTCTCTTGACTAACTTCCAGAGTGCTATTCTCGAATAAAGTGTTGACCCTTTCTCCTGAAAATAGTAATGGCAATGACTTGGAAATGATTGATATTGCAAATTTAAGCATATCAAAACCAAATTCTTCCAAGTTTCTCACTGATGATATGAGATCCGTAATACAGAGCACCGTAGCTAAAGGCGGAATTGAGAAAGGATCTATTAACATGGCTGCTGTTGGTAAAATTATGAAGGAACTGAAGAAATCTAATCTGCTGAATGCGGACCTTTTAAAGGCAAGTTTGTTTATTTATAAAAATAAAATATGTTTTCTTTCATTATGAAACTAACATTAATTGCTGCATCTGATCGGATTGATAAATATAGATGTGCGTTTGTGCAAGTGAAAATCCCGAAACAGAAAATCAACTAGAAATTAGTCTGTCTCATGGTGTACTGGTCGGTGCATTTGCCTACCGCGTGAGATCCTGGCATGGCCGACCTGAAATATTTGTAAAATATGTAGATGGTTTTTCATTGCAGTATTTCATGGTTCTGGACTGGAGTCCAAACCGAATCACCTTGACATAGCATTCAATTTTAATTCTAATTATAGTTTCTCTTGAAATTTCAATTTATTAAAATGTCAATATTGCGTTTTTGTTCAAAAACGATAAAAGTATAAAGACATAATCAAAAACCAACCCCAAAGGACATCGGAACGTCAGTAAGATTGTATTTTCTTGAAAAATGTATCAAAATACAATGTAGAATAAACTTTAAGAAAATTAGACACATCAATAAAAATGACAATCGTAGTGTAACTGTTTTGAATTTAGTTTTAGGCAATAATTTACCCTTTTTTTATTGACCTTTTACTCTCCATTTTGGACAAACGCAATGGCGTTTTTTGACACATCGAATGAGTTTTGAAAATTTTAAAATGTAAAACCGGGCTTATGATAAATGTAAAAAACGTTTATTGGGGGGAATATTTGAATGAGAATGTATGGAAATAAATGGGACCTGAACATTTCGTCATAAAATGCAGGAAAACATAAAAATGAGGTATCACTGTATGTATTCTTAATCCCTAAATCGAATTGTTTTTGCAGGAAGCCGAAAATGGTAAAAGTTCTCCACCAGAAGGAATGATAAGTGCATTTGTCGATTCCAATGAACAAAGCTCCCCAATCAACCACATTCTGGAGAATACTCTAGTTTCAACTCTGACTGAGGATAAACAAATCAATGAAAATGAAGAAAATAGCCCGAAGAATGATGATTGTGACCATGACAATCTCAGATTCTTTAAAACAGGTGAAACTAAATTTTGTGATATGGTTTTAACAAATTTTACAGGAAAGCAAAAAGAAGAGTAAAAACCTTATTTATGGGACATTGGGTTTATGTATTTAATAAAATGGGTTTTCAATTAATGTAATATACATATATTTTTACATGCAATCACAGAAAATAAGGAACCAAAACGCTTGTTGCAGCAATCATCCCATTTTTTGCCAGCCTCGACCCCTTATTTACTTTCTACAATTCATATTCCTTTTTATTTAACTCATTCGGAAGAAAAAAAATGGAAGGTGATCCAGCAATGATAGATATTTTAGAAGTCGAGGAATTAACAGGGCTAACAATCAGTTATTGGTGAATTTAAATAATTGTTTTGCACACTGTTGAAAATTCACCTCCCCGTCTATATAACATTGTATGTATAAACTAATAAATAAATAAATGAAAAAAATAATATTTAATCATCCCTATTTCTTCAAATATTCCATCTTATCTTAATCTCCCATGAAGGAGTAAAATATGGACATTCTGAAAATATATTTCATTAAAAAAAATTGCATTTATTTTTGATGATTCATAAAAGCATTTTCCCATCTATAATTCCTGCTTTTATAAACTCAAATTTATTTTGACCATGCAGCTCGATTGTCGGATCATCTTGCATGCACTAGATTTGATTAGTTGGATGTAAGAAATTGCCATTTGACAATAGCCAGATAATGTGCAAATATAATTGTACAAAAATACTAATAAAAAATTAAATTAAATAAATATCACGCTTAAATAAGACTTACGTAAAAAGGTAGCTTCTTTATTCATTGTTTTTTTTTAAACTAATAATGTTTTTGCCTCGTATTTTAGCTGCGAAATGGGTGATCTGTGCGATATCGCGCAATGTTTTTGGCGCTCGCGACGCATACTACACTCTAGTACCGGCCGCGTGTGCTCTCGGCTCCAAGGAGGGTGATGAAGAACTATGTCGCCTGTGTGGATCTCTTCTCTCGTCCCTTGCACAGTCCTTGCATGCGCCTCAGACTCTGGCCGTGGCATTGCAGACTGTTGAAAAGGTAATAATATAATTTTTTAAATACAATACCTACACTTATGTGCGAAAGTGAGACATGGAACTGGCAGAGAAAGGATGAAGGCAAAATGAACGCGCTGGAAATGCGATCTTTTAGATAAATGTGCGGGATCTTGATGTACGACAGCATTACTAATGATCAAATCAGACATGAATTCAAATCTGATAAGATTTTTATAATTATATACTCTAGCAGCTATTAAGCTGATGCAAGTTCAACATATGCACTGTGTTTTGAATAGAAAATGTGAATTGAATGAAAAGATTATAAATTTTATGTGCTTGCCCAGACGGTTTTTGAACTCATTAACCGGGTGTGCAACAATCACTTTCTCGGGAAGACTATTCCATTGCTCCACAACTCGGATTATTAGGAAGTTCTTCCCTCCCGCGGTTGGATGTGAAACAGGTAGAGTTAAATTTCGATTAATGATCTCTGAGATGGCGGTTATTATTCATAGTAAATATTTATTGATAACTTTGATACACTATATTGCTCTGTTTCGATTTAAACAATACTCACCATGCTGCCTCTGCTATGCAAGAGAACTCAACAAGCTCTCTTAAGCGGTTGTCGAATGTTTTATTCTGTAAAGAAACTTCTATTTTAGTCACCCTTCTCTTGACTTTCTCAACAACTCTATGCCTATCATAAAATAGGGACTCCAGATTTGGTAGGCATACTCCAGGAGAGGACGAACATACATTTTTCATTTATTTATTATATGGAACAAGTGCCTTTTACAATATAAAATATAACATGGTAATAAGTTCAGCTATACAAAAATAAAAACAATATCAAAACATGGGTATATAAAATGAAAAAGAAAAATATATATGTATGTCAGCATACAAAAGATATGAAAAAGTCGGTATAATATGAAAATAAAATGAGTTGACAGCAGATCATTATTATAAGTAGTTCTTGCAAATTAATTGTTAATCGTTACTATAGAACATCATAAAATATTCATAAAGAGATTATTAGAATTCACAGAGACTCAAATTAAAAATGTCAATTTGAGAGGTACATTCAATTTGTAGTCTGTGTACGTGCGGTTTAGGTAAGGAACAAGTCATCAAGTTTTACCTAGAATTATGTTGTAGTAGTTGTATGGCCGTAGAGTTGGATCTATGTAGTTTCTACACACTTCCATTATCCGTTTACTTTTTTTAAATACAAATTTAAATAGGTATTGTTCGAATATTTGTAAAATAGTTATTAATATAATTGGCGCTTGCACAATATTTTTGCAAAAATGATAGATTCGTAATTTTAAAATGCGTGAATTAAAAAAAAATATTTTGTCACAGGTGTGCGATTTCCCATCATGGTGTGCCCGTGCCTCCTGCCTCGGTTTCCTCCAGTCTCTGGTGTTCCACAACATGGCCCTGGTCTCCGCAGAGCCGGCGCTGCAGGATGCTGTCCTTCGCACCGTGCTGAGGCTGATGGCCGATGCTCGCCCCGAAGTGAGGGAAACCTCGGCCCAGGTTATGGCCGGTCTACTGCACTGTGGCTTTGCAGAGAATCAGGAGAAGCTTTTGGTAAGATAGAACTTGTATAGAAAATACAGTATGTAATACAATACACTGGAACTTCTTTTACACACAGTACTGTGTTAAAAAAGTATGCTAAAAGAGACCATTGCTGGATAGGTTTTCTTGAATAAAATTAAAATCGGGATTTAAAAAAATAATTGTTTACGATTTATTGTATCTTAATTTTTAAAAAACATGTAATCTGAACATATAAAAATAGTAACATGGGTTATTTATTTACCATCGATATTTTTTCAGAGGCTTATTGGGCCCATCTGTCGCACACGAATAATGCAAAAGGTCAATTTTTTCAGTGATCTCTTCCAGTATCTTCCCATATTAATTTCTTCCAGTATTTTCTTTTATCTTTTATCTGCTGATTTGGGGCGTTTGCCTCCTTCATGTTTTGTCGCCGTTAAGAATTGATGTTAATTAAAACCACTTATTGAAAATTCTCAAAGTCATTAAAATTACTTGCGATATGTGCTGACCTTTTTTACTCTCTGCGTGGGCAGCACGTGTTCGTGCTACATGAATGTTAGAAATAGACAGATGGTGCATTCAAATCATGATAATAATATGATTTGATACAAAGAAGTGTTTTTAGTGGTTAACTTAAAAATTCTGACTTTGGCATTACCTGGGCTGGTATTCCAAATGCTCTCGTGGCCGTATTATCTCGTGTATTTACATACAAAATACATGAGAAAAACTGTTTTCTTGTGCCACGAGAGTGGTTCAGAATAGCACCCCTGGTTGTAGTATATACCCCGCAATATATATCAAACTACTTGATTTATTTTGTTATTTTTATTGATTGTTTTTGTCTATGCAGGCATACTTGAGAATTCTCGAAGAATGTGATTCATATAACAATCATTGAATGCAATATTTTTTATATCTTGGGGCTTATGTGATGTAATTAATTATTGGGAATATTGCGATGCCAAAGCCATCGAATTACCGTCTTTTTTTCTGCTTTAGGATCATTTCACGAGTTTATGCAAGGGAAAAGTGAGCAAGGGTCCTGGCGCGACTGAATCTCTTGTCAAGAGGCACTGTGGAGTGTTGGGATTGTGTGCTTTTATTGCGGCTCATCCGTACAGTGTTCCCCCCTACCTTCCCAAAATATTCTCACTGCTAGGAAGACATATCAATGATCCGTTGCCAATATCGGTAAGTTTTATAGCAGCTTAATTTCTTGAAGATTACATGTTATATAAATGTTGAAAATTGTTTAACCCATTGCAACACAAAGCTGGCGTATCACCGTCCATGGTCAATTTGTCTCTGACACACAAAGCCGGCGATTCGCCGGTTTGTCTTTGAAGTGATTTTAAAACTGAATGACAGTAACTTTATTCATAAAAATTACATAAATGACGGACAACAAATTTACGACACTAGGCAAAGACAAAAGACAATACTTCTGCTCCCAAAGAAAAAAACAAATTACGGACAAAGGCATTATACGTTTCTGGCCCCTAAGCTATACAACTTTTTAAGCAAGGACATATTGGCGAACAAAATGAAAAACAATATTTTCAAAGCTAGAGTACATAAATGGATTACTAAAAAGTCTAGACAGGAAGCTGAGGAATATGTTTCATATATAAGAATGTAATTATAGTTTCTTGAAAATCCTTTTTCGTTTTATTGATGTAGATATGTTTTAATTTCTAATTTTTTTTTTTTTTTTTTTACACAATTGATGTGAAATTATGTACAATTATGTATGAATAAAAAATACACTGACACTCCGGAACGTGCCTGTGGGCCAGTGGAGTGGCTATATCCATAAAAATATATATATATTGAATGTACCTACCTATTGTATAGACATTTTGTTAACTATGTATTTGTATTGTATTTTATATTGGATTAAATAAATAAAAAAAAAAAAAAAAAAAAAAGTATATTTTGGTTACTGATTTCATAATAAAATGTAATAATCACAATTTATTATTTATTACAAAATATTAATTTAGTCTTAATGTTATTGTAATAAAAAATGTGTCTAAATTAAATAGTGTGTTGTATGAACAAATTTGTCATCTTATTAGTGGTGCAATGTGGGTTCATATAATTTTTTTTATCTCTGTGGCAATAAAATCTTTGTATTTTTTTGTTTAAATATTAATGTACTTTATAATACTCGGCATAAGGCCAGTTTCTATATTATAAGGTCTATAACTTAAAAACTGAGTGTTTATTAAAGAAAATCGTGTACAATTCTGTTATTCAAAGTATTGTTCATCGGAAGTTACAAAATTTCCCCATCTTTCTGGCGATTTGTGGATGCCATCCCAAAAAAACCGGTCATCTTTTGAATCAATGAACGAATCGAGCCAATTTTTTATGCCCTGGACTGAAGTGAAGCGTATTCCGGAAAGTGCATTCTGCATCGACCGAAACAAATGGAAGTCAGAAGGCGCCAAGTTAGGACTATATGGCGGGTGGGGCAGATCTTTCCATCCGTTATTTTACAAATAGTTTTTAATGGGATTTAATGTGGCCAAACATTGTCATGTTGGAAAATCAATGTCCCGTGTCTGGTCTCCCATTCTGGTCGTTTTTTCTTCAATGATCTCTTTAAACTAATCAATTGTTGTCGGTACAGCTCTCCAGTAATGGTTTCACTCGATTTTAGAAGTTAATAATACACAACTCCCTTCTGGTCTTCATCTTCAAACTTTTTCGGCTGACCAGGTCGCTCTTTGTCTTTGATATCAAAATCGCCACTTTTAAAGCGTTGAAACCCCTCGAAACACTGTGATTTCGCAAGAGCATGATCGCCATACAATTCCACGAGCAAACTATGACTTTCGGCTGCAGTTTTTTTTGCTAAAAAATGACTCAGCAAAACTTCCTGCAAATGCTGTTTTTTTCGCCAATTTTCAAGCAATTCAAACACTGTTTAGCTTATGAATAGAGTTTCAAAATTTCAAAATGACACGTATGTCAATGATTTGCTACAGCGCATGTACAAGTGTTGACATCTAGTTTTAAATTCCGGTTTTTAAGTTATAATTAATTTATAAATATAAATTATAAATTATAAATTTTCAGTAATTACAATGATTTATATTTTTTTCATAACAATCCGAGACGGGTATCAATATTTCACTAGTTTGTTTCTAACAAATAATTGCTGCAGTCCAAAAAAAAAAATATTTACTAATTTTCCAATTTCAACTGATTTGTAACTGAAGCTTGTGTCTGATTTTTTTCAGTCTACGATTCGTAAAACCCTCGGAGACTTTAAACGAACCCACCACGATGACTGGCAGAATCATCAATTGAAATTCACAGAAGACGAATTGTGTTTGTTGAGTGACCTCTCCGTACCTCCTTCGTATTACGCCTAATAAAATAATTAAAATGTCTACTTATTCAAGGATGATTGGGCTAATTTTGTTTATTCTTTATCAGTATTCTTGTGTTTCTCACCTAGAGTATTCTCATTTTTAAATAACAATCTGTGTTCTATTTCCCTATATTTTTTATATTATTTTTATAACCTGACAAATTCTCCTTTTTTGAAGTTGACTCGGTATAACTAGCAAACGGCACATCTTAGTTTTGACAAGCAAGATTTAAAAATATAAATTAAGTATTGTTTTCCAAGATACGCAATTACATTCCATGATAAATCTCTTCAAGAAAGTTTAACAGAATCATAATGACATGAGAGATAAGGCATTGTTTTTTGTGAATTATGGCCAGTATTTTTAAATCCCTACATTGTGATTCTTTGAACTGATTAGCATCTAATTACAAAAAAAATAAAATAGTAACTGATTTTTAGCTCATTAAATTGATTTCTGTCTTAAATTCCAAATCTCACTTTGCAATACGCTAATATGTGTTTGATCGACACGGCACCTGAACTAATGCTAGCCGAGAGACAATTGCTTGTTATTTCTCTTCAAATTGTTATTTAACGAGAAATGTGTAGATTGAAATATGTTGTCTCTTGCAATTATATTACATTTTATCTTCCGAAGGCTTGTTGAAATATAGATTACCTAATGTTTGCTAGCTAAATCAATTTTTGTGAACATTTTTTGAATATTTTTTAAGTTGTACTATTTGTTCATGCAATTTATATCAATTTTACACGTTGTTAGCGATATTTATTAATGGAATCTTTATAATGCTAAGCTGTCAGGCGGCCGCTACGGTATTGTTATTATTAAAACAAGAATCTCTCCTTTCTGTCTTACAGCATGATAAAGGAAACAAGTGTATTTTTTTACAATAAATTAGGCACATATTTTATTTTGTTACTGGTTTACAATGGTGTATCAATTTTGTTTAATTTTAGTATCTGTGATATGTTTTCCGTGATCGATAAATGGTCTTGATTCTGATTTTAATAAATTTGAAAAGTTGTGCGAGTTTGTAACATCGAGAATTGAGCCACTGATTGAGAATTGTGTTAATTATATAAGTACATAGTAGTTTGACTTACAGGGTTGTGTCCAAGTGATAAAAATACCGAATATATGAATCTTGATATGGCTTATAAGCTTACATAAAAGGGAATTGTTTTGAAATATAATCTTGCATAATACAAAAAAGGGAAGGGGTTTAATTATTGATTGGATCATTTTGCTTACTAATGGAAAGGAAATATTTGGTGATGGTTTTACTAAATAATCCCGAATTGCGCGCTGTTTAAATTAATATAATATCATCAAAAAGCATTGTTTTAAACAGCTGTTTTTAAAAATTATGATCTTAACGTCTTTTAATACAATTTGGAAGTTAAAATGTCTGCTGACAGAATTATTACGATTTATTTATTGCTTGAAATAAAAAGAACTTGTACAGATTAGTGCTCACACATTCATGTAATATTATTTGACTTAATAAAATGTTTTGGAAAATATTATTTATTGTTTTAACCTTTCCTTTACTGTCCCAAAAACATCCCCGCATTACGGTGCTGTATAGGAGATTTTTAATCGGAAAAATAGAATATTCATAAATAATTGCTTCAATTATTTATAGTTGAAGTCAAAAGTGAAAATATGTTTAATCTAATTGCTAAAAATACGATAAAATCATTAGCTCAAGCTCGCAGCGCGGGCGAAAGAACTGCCCTGGACGAAAGTCGGGAAGCTACTAAGAGTAAGCTACTACGGAAGAGTCTAGGAGGAGTACTACAAACTTTGCTGTTTGCGCGTGTGACGTGTGAAATTGTCTCTCGCTCCCCAATGTACCTGTATTATCGAGAGTTGAGACGTAAAGGGTGTGTGAGACAGTTATATATTAAGATTACTCTTTTTCAATTTCAATTTTTTCAATTTATTTATTTTAAATATAACATATACATTACAAAAATATATTCAATACATACATATTATAAAAAAGAAAAAAAAAATACACGAAAGAGACTCATGTCAAATTAGTCGAAGAATCCTGCTCCGGAAAACCCCTTCGGATACATGGAACAGATCAATATCCAGAGTGATGTTGTTCAGCATAGCGGTAGCCCTTCCAACAGGCATAACCATAGGCAGGTTGGTTTTGAATATCGGAATATGAAACAATCTATGCTGACGCTGTCTTAGGTAATTATCAGGAACAAACAAACCAATGCTCATCATAATTTCAGAATTATCGATCATACCGCGCAACAATCGATAAAAATGTGTAGTCAAATACACATTCCTTCTAGTCTCTAAACTGTTGTAGCCAAGCATACCCTGGAGAAACTCGGTCGGGTAGAGCCAAAGATAATACCCGCCCTCTCTCATGTAGAGATATCTCAGAAACTTTTTTTGGATTTTCTCTATCATAAGAGAGTACTTCAGTTCATGTGGCCCCCAAATCATCGAGCCACTCTCGAGTCTACTTCGCACCAAGGAGTTGTAAAGAGTTCTCAGTACGCGGGTATTTTCGAAAACCCTGGCAGTACGCAGAACAAATCCTAACATTCTTTTACTACGTACTCAGCAACGTGCGGCACATTGGTAAACTTTCTATTGTATTGGTGATTCGTCTCCGATTATATGAATATTGTTTTTTATTTGACATAAAAATTTAAGTAAAACATCATATGCTATGGATTTATTCAAATGATTTAAAGAACAGTTGGGTTTTGAGATTTTTCCGAAACATCATTTCATACTTCTGCAGGGAGAGGGTTCCATGACAATGGACCTGCGGCTGAAAATGCGCGCTGAAATTGACTCAAAACTTGGGTATAATTAGTAGAAATGTATTCACAAAAGATCTTTCTTAGATCTCACCTTAAATCCAATGCTTCAATTGAATTAATGCATTTTTTTTAAGGTCAAGCCTATATTGTATTTATATGCGTCTTAATAAAAAAATTCAATGATTATGAGGTATATTAAATGATCTGTAAGCCTTATCATTGGTTTCATAATTTAATCAGATTAATCCAAGGTTTACGCTTCGCAAATAATTTATAGCACTGGAATATGAACAAGAGAATTATGTATTACACATTATCAATAGATTTGCAATAAAAATGCATAATAAATTCACTAGATAGTTGTTGCGAATTCATGTTTACAACCACTATTTCAGTAAATAAAGGACAGCGGGCATAATCGGCCAACTTCAAATTTGTAGAGCATCGTTTCTGTCACTCGAGTCCGGTATCTGTATGAATGTGTGAATACAAAGCCGAAGTTAGCTGATTAGGCCGGCAGTTTCTTTCTTAAAGCCCAATGTCCTTATTTTACTGCTGGCTATTGTACTTGCTGTTATTTTTCATTTCAACGCATAGATTTATGTTCTTTGTGAATCTTTTTCTACTTTCAAATGTTTCGATATGGCATCTCAATCAACTGGTTTTGTTGTATAACTATTGATAATTAATTATATTAATACAGTATGCTATTAAGAAAAAACACATTACATCAGAAATGGCGAACATAAGTGAGTCTAGGCATTTACAAGGCTTATGACCTGTCATTGGCTGGTTTAAGTGGCCACTTTACACACTGTGTAACATTCACCATTTTGCCCATGTTTGAACATCCATATTTCTTCAATTCTTTAATCTGATTTTAGTGAAGTTAAAGAGCTGAAACTTTTATTGTTTCGAAGAGATTCATCTGATTGAATTATTTCACATATTAGGCAACGCCTGAAATCGATTTTCCAATTTTTATTATTCTTCTTGGACCAGTCGGTTTAATTGTCAATATTTTGGGTTTTGTCCAAATGCTTGTAGACAAAAGACTGGATTTCACCCCCTAGTGAGTTAAGATATGGATTTAAAAAATATATAAATACATTTATTCCTAAATAGGCGTGAAGGTTTTCACGGTCACTGTTATCAATATGTTTCTTTTTTGGGTGATACCGTGTGTGTTGGATTTGTTCCGACGTTTCACTCAGTTTACCTTGAAGATGGTTCCTGCAATGATAGCCGAAACGTTGGAACAAATCCAACACACACGGTATCACCCAAAAAAGAAACATATTGATATTTATTTCTCATAGAATATCTTAATCTAGCATACATTCTAGCATTATAATATAAGTCGAGCCTTGTCTGTGGGTTACATTTTATGTATATTCTTTCAATTATGTTTTGTATTTAATATATACTGACTTTTAATAAAGTTAGGTACTTAATTTAATAAAATTAAAAGATATAAAATGTTTATAAGGACACTCAATAATCATTAACTCTCTTATAATAAGTTTTTATGATCTTTTTGAATTTATTTAAGTTTTTATTAGGTATTAAGGCTGTAGTCTGGTAAAACTAACGCAAAATAAGGAATCATACGATTTTGCCATTATAAAACGAAAGTAAACGAACTGAAAACGATCAGGGCAGGTCTGAAGGTCATAAAAACGTAAATAATATGTTATAAATTAATATTACAACCAGAATTATCTTCTTTTTTTTAAAAAAGGGGAATACAATTCTATAAAAAAGGTTTAAACTAAAGTATTTTTTTTTTTTTAAGTTAATACTTACGGCAATCGGTAATCCAAAGGCATAATTTTAGTTAGAAATAAATGAAAATGTCACAAAAATGTATGTGATTTAAAATGCTTATATTTCTTTTTCAAATTAAAATTTGGCTTTGGCCACTATCATGTTCAATTGAATTTATTATCTTTAAATTATTACAACAAATTTTCGTTTGATACTTAGTCTTTATTGAGATCCCAGATACCTAAGTTTAGTCTAAATTTGAAATGGCGTAATCTGCCGGTCTAAAAGTAATTATATTTTAGTTAAATAAAACTTTTAAGTATATTTTTTGACAGAAATACCTTTAAAAATTATTGTTTTTATCTAGTTTATGTTTTTATTATTCCGTGATTAAAAAAAACATTATTTTTACAATGGCAAAATCGTATGATTTCTTAATTTTGCGTTCGTTTTACTAGACTACAGCCTTAAGTCGAACAGTCTTGGTATTACGCTCTCCATTATTCTATCTCCATAGTAGTTTTCCTGTCGAGGCATCTGAGGGCAGCTGCTGTGCCTTGTCACGATCTGGGGTAGTATTCTGAACGCAGTAGCGCTCGCAGAGAACATATTTTCAAAGCATATTTACGTACTAAATACACATTAACAGAGCGATATCTTCGCTCGCTATACGGATCAGAATACCAGCCTTGGTGTGTTACTTTTTGTTTGTAACTACGAAAGTGAAAGTCTAGGCATTTAAGTATGTATCATAATAAATTAATATGTCTGTGTGAAAATTATTTTTAAACTTCACTTGTCAGTCTTTGAACCTTATTTTAAATACGTAATTAATTATTGTTGATTATGTTTTCTTAAAATAAATAAATTGGATGGTCTACAGTCAATCATATTAATAATAAAAACGTGGTCTTTCACAAGGTAATGTATAATTTGAGTAAAAAAGGTTTGCTCTTGTAAATTGAGTTTATTTTCCAAAAAAAATGTTTTTTTTTCTCTGGTCTGTTTTATACATATTCGACATTGTATTTTAAAAAAAATCTGCTTCTTCAAATTTGTTCTCAAGTATTATGTATTATAAACACGACGTGGAGTTAATGCAAATTTTTGGGTTTATTTCAAAACAGGAATGCAAATCTCTGAAATATGAAATGATAGATGAAAACATTATTTTAAAAATGGTTTAGTTCAATAGTTTACAAGAGAGGAGTTAAGGACTGGATTTTTCTTAGTGGGAGGAATTTGAGTGGGAAACTCCTTGATGATTTTCCGAATGAATGACCACCCTTTTTTTCTCTCTTTTTATTTTAGGTAAAACAAATGTTTGAGCTTGCTGTTTACACCATATTGATATGCCATATATTTATTTTTAAAATATGGTGATATACTCGTATATCTGTGTTGACTAATTACTAATTACGTGCTAATTACTCATCCCAACTCTTTTGGTTCCATGAAGTTGGGACTTATGTCCCAAAAAAATGTGTAATAAACTCTTTGTAAGTAAATACATAAATAAATAAATAGTCTATCAACAAACAAAAAAATCTCCGAACTTTCTCAATGTAGATCAGATTCCCTAGAATTAGAATCTTATGCGTATGTAAGTGCCTCTAATAACCTCACATTAAATAATGAATAAATAAATATAAACTACTTAAATAAATATAAAGTAGCCTATGATAGGTCTTTTGCTTTGTAAATGCCTAAACTACCGTATTCCGTTTTCATCTAAGCTGAGAAATGTGTAAATTTATTTTATTTATTAAACTAAAGTACAAAACATAAGCACCCTGGCGGACTTATTGCTAAAAAGCAGAATTGATTTATTTTACAGTTTTAAAATGCACAGAGGTTATTTGTTTCAGGGCCTGACTAGATAGGAAAATTCGTGTCTTAAGGTAGGACCTTCTTTTTACATGTGTTTTTTTCATTGAATGGTGTTAAAAAAAACCAGATAAAAAAATAATAATGTCAATAAATGAAAAATATATGTAAATTAGAAAACATACCGTTAAAAATAAAAATTGAAGCATAAATATAAATTAGAAAATATACCATTAATAAAAAAATAAAACATAAATAAGTCTTTACTATATGTTTATCGTGTTTACGAATATATTGTATACCGTTATTTTATTGCCCTTGTTTGTCTTTGCTACATCGTTTTTATGTTATATCTATTCAGTTTCTTGTAGATTTGTTTCTTTATATAACTGTTGTAATTGGCCTAGGCCATATAATAAATGAATTAAGGTTTTATTTGGTTTTTATTTGTGAAGATAGATATTACTCCCAAAAAGTTCACTAAAATTGTGACTTTGAATGAACGCACATCAATGACTCAAAGAGATATTGAGAACAGAAAAGGGAAACGTGGAAAGAAAAGAAAGAAAATCGCAAGGGACGAAGCTTTTTTAATTAGGAGAAAGTAAATTATACCCGAGAAAAACCAGCCAAGACGTTCAGCAAGACTTAGCTCACGCTGAAGTTATTGTTCATGACTCCACCGTTCGAAAACGACTTATTGAAGGGGGAAGAAAAACAATCAGATAAAAAAAAAACAGTTATTGACTGCTGCCTGATGAAAAAATGATATGATTGGGCTAAAAAATATGCGAGCTGGACTGTTGAACCTTGGAGAAAAGTGTTGTTCTATCTAGAATCTCATCTGAGATCCATTTTTATATTTTTGATTATTTTTATCATTTTATATTTTTGGTACAAGGACAGCGATTTCGTTTCATTAGAAAAAGTGACAATAAAAATATTACAATTTCTCCTATTGATCAAACAATTAAACATCCGTTAAAAATATGCTATGGGGCTGCTTTTATTATAAAGGTACTGGATGCCTTGTGCCAATTGAAGGGAAGATGAACTCGCAAAAATACAGAGACTTGCTAGAACAGAAATTGGAAGCTGAACTAAGAAAATTCGATGCCAAGACTTAAGGAGTTTTTCAACAAAATTTGGCTCTAAGCCGCGTGTCCAAGATCATGATGAAATATTTCAAGGACAAAGATATACCATGCCTTAAATGACCAGGAAACTCATCGGACCTTAATCCTATTGAAAATCTATGGGCTATTGTGAAAGCTGGACTTTGTAAAACAGATTGCATAACAAAAACAAAACTGATTGAGGCTGTAATTCATACATAGTTTCAAGACCAGCAAATATCAGAAAACTCTAAAAACTTGTCGATTCTATGCCAAAACTTGTTGAAGAAGTTATAAATGCCAAGGGAGGACACATTTTATATTAAAACAACTTAAATTTAATTTCTCTAACTAATAAATGTTGCTTTTTTTAAATTATCACTTGAACAATACTGTAGGTATTATTTTCGAGGAATTTAATGACTAAATACTGTTGCGCATTTATTTACCTCTGCGTCATGTTTGTGAATACAGATTATAAAGTCCAGGCAAGCTTGTCTGTAATTTTCTCCCTCGATATGGGTACAGCCTTTTCCCATATCGAAAACGATCTTTTTCATTTCTTTTGGAACCATTGCTAAAATTTTCCAATACTCGAAATCATGGTGCTTCTTATCGATCTAAAAAATTAAATAGGAACATATTTTTTTTTTTTTCGAATCCATTTCCAAAAAAATATTTTATTGACCATAGAATTAAGAATAGTCCAGAAACCACATACGCGCATCAAACAGGTGACTAAACTACTCTTAAAGGAGTAGTTTTACGTTTGACCATTAGTTTCTTAGGAGACGTCGCTCAATACGCAACTCCCGATTTGAATTCAACTATGCCGTGTTGTATCGTTTTAAAGTGTGGAAATACTGCTGGGATCAAAAAGAAACAGGATGGGATCATATTTCATGTGTAAGTAGCAAATGCATGTGTAAGTAGCAAATGCATTCCTTAAAAATTGAATTATTTTTCTATCTGTCAGATTGTCAAAAAATGACCATTTTGTTTGTGTTGACTGGGTAGTCAATTTTTTTCGCTACTTTGCTCATCATAATTATTTAACATGACATTAAAATATTCGCTTTATGTAAAATAAAATTTGTTACATTTTTAAAGTTCAAAGTTCGTTAATTCAATTACTCTTATTAAATGACCCTTTCCTTATCTTCTCTGTTGTGTCAATCAATGTTTCCGCGTGTACAATAAAATTTTCGAGAACTTTAAAAAAAAAAAATTATCTTACATTTGTGTTATGATTATATTTTTCACGATCTGGCAACATTACGCGGTGACTTCACGCATGCGCGCGGTGAAAGTGGAGGTATTCAAACAGTATTCAAATATGATTCTACGCTCCTTCTGGACTATTCTTAATTATTATGTTATTGACGTATTTAAAAATGTGTGAATTAATAATAATTTTGTAAGTACGAAAGAAGACATAAAAATGATACAGAAATCATGAGAATGAATGACATAATGTAATTTAAAAAAAAATTTATAGTTAAACTTACCAGGTCAAAGGCTTCAAATATACACAAAAAATATTCCTGAAACAAAGTATAAAATAATATGTTTTAACATTGATTTGTAAGCGTGATTTCTTTTATTTAACAACATATTGACTAGGTACTTATTTCTATTTATTTAAAGTATTTCCAAAAATACATAAATCACATGCAGATTTATAGAGATGCGAACTCCACCATGCCTAAACATGCACTAAGCTTAGTTAAAAAATATTTCCTCTTGTATTGAAGAATAATTGCATGTTTAGATATGGTAGAGTTCGCATTTCTAGAAATCTGCATGTGATTTATGTATTTTTGGAAATTCTATATAAATATTCTACCGTGATGGTGGAGGTGGAGGTGTATTTTAGTATTAGCATGTTGGTGTAGTGAGTGTCCTGATGAAGAGACGGGTAGGTACGTCTCGAAACCGGTAGACTAAAAAACCGACTTTTATAAATACTAACATTAGTTAAACACCTTTCTCTTCCTTAATCTATTTTCCTTTCCTCTTTTTCCTTTTTCCCATTAAATTCTTGTGATGATTTAAGATATGTTGTATGCGAATATTTCTATTTCCACATATCTTTAAAAATATTAAAATAACACCTTATTTTATTAGCTGACTGGAAGAAATAGCCGTTTGGCAATAATCCATAGATGAGAGCTCCGTAGTTATCAAAATATACTAAATGTTGAAAAAAATTACTTCCCGGAAACCGACAATCTATCGCAAATGTCAATGTTGTAATTAATTGGTTGATTCCCAAGAACTTGTGACTATTAATTAATTAATAACAATGCACTAATTTTTATCGCGCGTAAGAAAACATTTTTAATATCTTCAAATATTAAATAACGATAGAAAATTCATATATATTATTATACACAACAATATATGTAGATTAAGTTATACGTAATTAAGATACTCTCACAAATATCGATAAACAAATACATATCCTTAGTGGTGGGGGTCAGTGGTATGCAAGCTTCTGACGTCACTGCGACCTGTGGAGATCTATTGTGACGGGAACAAATACACATTACTGGTTATTATAATTTTTAATGTACCTTCTATTATTTTCAATCACTTATTAAAAAAAAAAAAACTGTTATTACTAATAAAACAACGTACTTTGAGAATAGGGTCATCAGGTAAAACTCCTTTTCTCGCATTATTTATTATATCTGGAAACAAATATTACAATAATTAATATATAGTATACTCAGTTGGTCGCGCCGCTTGTTTGTTAGCAGATGAATGCTTGAATTGCTGGTTCGCGGGATGCGCTGGATGCGGTTATCCTTTATTTGCTTTGCCACAGAACCCTAAATACAATGACTGCAATTATCTACCTTATTCTGGGTTCTGGACTTCTGTCGTGGCAGTCAGGATCAGGAAGGAGGGGCACTTGATGATTACACAACACAGTGGATTTAATAGTTATTGATCGCAAAATATGTTCTTTGCGATCGCAGTGAGATTATAAAAAGCACATGTACACACGATCAGTTCAGTTGTTATTCTGGCACCGAGACTATATCGGCACCCACGGTAGGCAAATGCAACATCTTAACCAGGGCCCCGTAGGTAGCAAATAAATTTGAACGCCTCATCCTAGTGAATGTTCTATATATATATATATGGGTGTGTACACATTGAGTTAATGTAGCGTAACCACAGATTTAAGCTAAACTTTACGCTTCAGGTATCTGTCCAGGGACTATGAAATATTCTAGTGTGAAAACAGCATTTCAAATAAATATTTAATGTCAACCAAACATGGTTCATAACAATGAAAAAAAAAAAGTCCTGGAATGGCGACCCAGAACGGGTAGAAGAAGTGTCGGCAGGCCTCAGACAAGGTGGTCTGATGACATAAGACGAGTTGCAGGAAGTGGTTGGATGCGGTTGGCTCAGGATAGGGAAATATGGAGACAAACGGGGGAAGCCTATGTTCAACATTGGACAAGAGACGGCTGATGATGATGATGATGATGATGATGTTATGAATCGAATCCGAAACCTCCATTCTAGGCAATGTACTAATTATTATACCACGAGGCGGACAAACTCATCGGATCATCGTATCTTCTCGTAACAAAAATGATTAAGATACGCTGCGGTTGGCTTACTAAAATTATGTGCCCTATACACCATTAGATCTTGAAATGAAATGACGATGATGGTGATACTCGCGTATAGTTCCCGGCATTACATATCGTACATCGGCATTTAGAAGGAGCCTGTCGGCCATTTCATCAAACTTGACATTGTAGAGCGTTGTCTCTGTTGCACGATTCAAATTCGAATCAGAGCAGGGCTGTTAAAGTTTTCATTCTTATAGTTGTAATAATTATAAATAATTAATAACATTATAAATAACCGTGAGCATTTTAATAACTGATGACTTATTTAATTTAATTTATTTATTCAGATATTTAGAACATTACAAAAAGAAGACCCAATTCATTCCAAATACAATAATACATCACAAATTACAGTAGATAGTTATGTTATTAAAATAATAAAACAAAATGTAAAAAGAAAAATTAAAAGTTAGAAAGTGCTTTCTTAAGGGAAGGCCCTCTGTCGTGAAATATGTCGACATCCGAGGTGATGCGATTAAGTAGCAAGATTGCACTACCAACCGGCATAACCATTGGCAGGTTGGTTCTGCATCGTGGTAGGTAAAACAATCTACGCTGTCTTTGTCGAAGATAGTTATTAGGTGCGAACAGACCTACATCCATCAGAATTTCTGAGTTATGTATGCGACCACCCATCACCTGGAAAAAGTGAACCCCCAAATGATCGTCCCTCCTCCTCCATAATGACTGATAGTCTAGCATTCCCAGTATAAAGTTGTTTGGGAAGAGCCAAGGATAATATCCACACTCTTTTAGGTACAGATAGCGCAAAAAAAAATTTGCACTCTCTCCACCACCAAAGAGTATCGAGCCTCATGTGGCGACCAAATAATGGAATTATACTCCAAACGACGTCTTACCAAGAAATTATACAATGTCCTCATAATCTGAGTGTTAGAAAAGGTCTTGGCATTTCTAAGAACAAAACCAAGCATTTTAAGGGAGTCATTACATAGATTAACCATATGAAGATTAAAAGATAACTGTGAGATGATAATTATGAGATGTCTAACGTTAGAGAAGACGTGATTTTATTTATCAAGTTTATTTTTGTTTGATTTTATTCGATTTACGAATAAATACGGTATTTTTAGATTTACAAAATTACAATTTGCAATTAACAACCACTGGCTGACATTACACGTGACACGTGTATGACAAAGACAAAGCTCTACAAAGTCAAATATAGCCGAAGGTCTCTTTCTAAATGCCGACGTACGATATACAGGATGTTCTTTAAACCTTGTCACTTTGGTTGCTTACTCCTTCAGAGGTAAAACGAGGAGGAGGAAGAGGGGAGTCTCAAACTGCGCCGCGCTTTGCTCACTTCTCCCCTGCAGAAGTAAGCAACCATTTGTTTTTTTAAATAATTTATTTTGAAAAATTTTCTTTGTTCTAAATATTTTTTTAAATATGCCAATATGTCTTCTTGCCTATACTGGTCATCGTGGTTTCGGATGTGACAGGGTTTAAAGAACACCTTGTATATTTCTGGGTACTGTACAGGTATTTATTCATACTACGTATAATTTTCTGCAGGAAGACTGCCAAATTTTTACACATTTTTTATTATTATTTAAATACAACATAAATATGCAATAAGTAAAATAGAAAAATAAAATGCGAAAGCGGCTTGTCAGCAGGCCTATAGTTTTTCGCAGAAGTGAATTATTAATAAAGTTATAGAAAATAAAATCCATAAATGTACGTATCAGATTCAGGTAGATGAATCTCACTCATATCAATAAAGGTTACAGCTCTTTTGCTTCAGAAAACTCAACAGATGGAAAAGTCTAGGAAACGTGGGTGTTAAAACATAGGCAGAAAGGTTGACTGACAATGACAGGTCACAAAAGCCATAAATTCATTGACTTCCATATTCCCAATTTCCAATGGGTGGAATTCACAATTCAAGCATTTGGACATACTCATTGTTGATCATTATTTTTTTCAAAAACATTATTTTTATTTCATGTTTAACGAAAATTAAAAAAAGAAGTACTATGTTATTTATTCCAAATAAACAATTAAAAATAAAATCCATATTTAAAAAAATAATTTACCTATTTCGATTCCTGTTTTATCAATGCATTTATCTGCTACGGGTTTGATAACGTCCAAAAATGATTGTGATGGCCACTATCAACAAAAATAAATATCATTACAACCAAATCTCTTGTACAATAATAAAATTAATCATTAAAAATAATGTGATTCTATCGATTGTGTTTAATTCTGTAATTGAACATATTATATGCCTTAATAAGTTCATGAATTTGTAAACGAGTGTAATTATGAATGAATAAATAAATACAATCATTGTCAAATAATGTGGTACTAATAATATTTTCTTCGTCCTCGGTAAATTTAAGTAATCTTTTAAAATAACGATGATACTATACTGCAACGCAACTGTAACGCAACTACACTAGCTCAGTATCAGGCATAGAAGAAACATTCACATTCTATCACTTCTTTGCAATATTACAAATAATTCAATTTCGCCTGTTTATCAGAGAGAGCTCTTCTAACCTCTATCATAGCATGGGCTATCTCTTCGTTCTAGTAACGAGAGAACCCTTTCAATACCCATTCGCCGCTCTAATTTTTCCTCCTCTTTCACAGATTAGAAAGCTGTTCGATTCTGGAATAATCTACATACTAATGTCAGATACGCTTCTTCTTTATTTACATTCAAATTACGCATGAAATGTCACTTCCTAAATATTCGAGTTTTTCCTTTCTCCTTCCGCTTTCCTCTCTTCATAGTATAGTGTAAATATTTAGTCAATTTTTGTTTCTCAAAAAGATATATGTATACACATTCATGAAAATATTATAATATATCTACAATATGTTCATATACCAGTGGCGAGCAGTGATCCTTTTTATAGGTAATATGCAAACAATGTTAATTAATTTGTATAGGTACAAAAAAATGTAAATGGCTATTTTTCTGTGGTTCTGCGAACATCATCTTTCTACCTAGGCTGTTGAAAACAGAATATTAATACCAACAATCCACCAAATCAACTCAAACAGCATTGTTAGTAACTTCGCGAGATATGTATGTATGTGTGTGGCTATATTCTATACTATTTTAATACATTGGTAAATAAATAAATACATATTTTAGTACAAAAATTTATTGAAAAATACCACATTGACAATCAGTACATATTATTTTCATTATTATTGAAATGTTAACATGAAGCGCCGAGTCGAGCGCCACATGTCCCCTATGTCATTTGTCAACTGTATAATATTACAGAAAAAAAGGCCTTAGGGAATCATGTTTGAAATACTATTTTTCAAATAAACAATCTTCAAATTGTATCTCTAATCTGCAAGCTTACTCGAGAAGGAAAAACGCCAACGGGATTTTAAGAATTCAAGTACAGTCTACATAAGTATTTGCATGCAGATATCTTATCTGCAGATACTTATATAAGTTGAAGTAATCTGCTAGTTTCTTCGTTCACTGGGAACCAATATTTATATTTATTTTTGCAGGAATATATAAACATAAGAATATGTATGTAAACTGTATATTAGTGTGGTCCATACTTATATGGCGAAAAAAAATTCAAGTAGATGTCACGCCACCCCCTTGTTTTGATACACCTACCATATCTATAATATGTTAAAAATTTCAGCCCTGATCTTATACACAAGAGAGTGCTCATCGACTTGGAAATATTTGAATATATGCAAAAATTCTTCAAAATAACTAATCAGGTTATTAAGTACTATGTTTCAAAAGTATTTTTTAAATGAAAGAATATTATTTAAATTTACACAAAATGTTGTAAGTAACGCAATACTTAAAATAATATTAATTACATTTCTTGGTTTTCAATCTAAAACCATGTTCGTTACGACTTTTTTGGATGTTTCAGAAGAAACGATCTTTGTGTTCTGTACAACGACATGAAGTAAAAATTTATTTTTCTTCCTCATTCTTAGTGAATATCATATTGTAATCTTCAAATAATTTTACACTCCTCTCCGCAGTGTCGTTAACCACACGCAAATTTCTTAAGCAACTTTTGCCTCGAAGATAATCAACATTCGCACAACTCCAAATCTCAGGAGGTAATTGCAAGAAGTGAGTCCGTGATTTCTAGAGCTGAGAGCGTTTGCAGTGTTCTTTGTGATTCAAAGGCTTCGAATGTGACTTCCATGGATAGTTTAGCAGAGTACCTCGTACGAAACGAGAACCGTCGTCAACATCCATTCTTTGAACAATGGCCATTTTCTCGCCATAAGACAGCTTCTCGGAAAACAAGGCAAAGGCAACTAGCTCATCCTTTGAATTAGATACCCTTTGCTGCTGCACCGATTTCGGAATCAATGGATTCGGATGATTTTAATCTCTTCCAAAGTTGCAAGCCATTAATTGGTGCATCTGCTGCCAAAAGCGCTTCGATTAAAATCTTGGTATACACCAATACATGAGAGCATATACATGAGAGCACCGAAACAAACAAATCGAACGATTTATTTTTCTTCTCTTTTGGTGAGCTTCAGTACTTGTAAATTATTCCCAAAGAGAAAGATAGCATACGTCCAACAGTTTTGTCATCCATCGAGCATTATGTTTTGGTCCCGGGACACATCATTGGATCCTCGCAGGTATTTGGTTCAGAACAATCAATGTGAGCTCTATTAGCTCGTAATCATCGCGAACTTATTTTTCTCCAGCTAAAGCAGTCGTAAGACTCTCAATAGTGTTTTCAGTAAACTGTTCCATACTAGTGCTGGAGTCAAAACACTCGTAGTGCTCTTTTGGAAATGTATCACAGACCTCTCTGAATCTCTTGAATAATGGAATCTCAGGAGAGCTTGATGGCTCAAAGCATGGTGTAAATATTTTTTAAAGAATTATTTCAAACACGTGATGACGACAAGTAAGTCATAAAAGATCACAGCCCGTTTTCGATTCTAGGAGAGTGCACGCTTATTTTTTATCAGCAGTGTTAGAGGCAGTAGTACCAAAACTCATAGTTCGGATTTTAGTTTCATTGCGTCAAAACCAGCATCGGACGTGTTTTTTTTTACACAATTAAATATTTTTGGTATGTATATATATTTACATATTTATACACACACAATTCTGGGTTTTTTATCCCAAGGGGGAGTAGGTATATTATTATTTATATCACTACAGAGATGGGTAGAATTTTTGTTTCAAGATTATGGATATTCGAGCGTTTACAGGGCTTATGACCTGTCATAGGTTGGGTTCAAGTGGCCACTTTTATGTAGAATTCTACAACAAATATTATTGTGTAAAAACATGATCTGGTCAAAATTAAGTAAATAAAATTGCAGAGCCATCTGCAGGCGATTACTAGTAATTAATTTAACTCGGATAGAGTCTTAGCTACATAAATAAAGTAATTTGCTTTAATACTTAACCTCAATATCAAATACATAGATGGCGCTCCAAACGCGCTAGCGAAAACTTTCCCTGTTTCATGACATATATACTAAAACCAAAAAATGTCACCGATATGGATATTCGCTAATAAGCGGAATGGGGAATGTTGTAGAATTCTACATAAAAGTGGCCACTTGAACCCAACCTATGACAGGTCATAAGACCTGTAAACGCTCGAATATCCATAATCTTGAAACAAAAATTCTACCCATCTCTGTAGTGATATAAATAATAGTGTTTTTTCTTGTTCTTGCGATAAATTTGGGTACGCTTAATAGTTTTTTTACAACCATTACCGGATACAAAAATCGGAAGGTGCTCTACTTTCTTCTTTTTCTTTATTTTCTCTTCTATGACTTCTTTAATGAGTATATGCGCAGAATCTTTAAAAACATGATTAATTTAATGTGTAATGATACCAAAGTAGAACTTGCCGAAATGTTGGAAGTTGGTTAAGCCTTACCAATGGCCCAATATCCCAACATCCATGTAGAAAAACATCGTATTTTTTTCAAGTTGATGAGTTCATTTTAATTCATTGATTCACTTACAGTCTAGTGAATAAGTACTAAAGTTTTTTATGTTCCTCTATAAAACACTTTAACAGTTGTATTTTAAAGAATTTTTCATATTAATAATAAATTAATATCACACGAAACTGATTTCTAACAAAAAAACAACATCAAGCATTTTTCACTAAAAATTCAAAAACAGCACTCGATTGAGCACCCTCTTCCGTTAAAGCTAGCCAACTGAAATTGTACAGTGTTATTACTATAGAGATACATGTTACAAATTTAGATGGTGGCTTAACTGAAAAACGAAAATAAAAAATTGTTTATGTACATAAAGTGTTGAAAATGATAATAATCAAAATTGATGTTGTTAAATGTATACTAGATCTCATATTGGTAATGGATTTTTGTAAACAAGTGATTTAAAGAGTTTTTATTACTGTTCGTGTAATTACAATTTGGACATCGAAAAATAAAATAAAATTCCAGGTTTGTGAAATTGAAATATTTAAAATAAATTAATACGAGCGAAATCAAATCGAGCGAATCGGAATCGAAATCGATAAGAAGACCCTAGGTTTTTAGAATGGTTTTCGAGTATGCGGAGGGAGCGATTTTTTGTTGATATAAATAATTAAAAATAAATTACCTGATCAGACTTTCCGATTTGAAAATTAGTGAAAATCATTAAAATTACTGAACCCACAAACTCTTGATTAAACTTCATCATGTGAAAAATACAGGAAGAATGATGCAATCGTAAGTGGTCAGTGTCTATTTAAACCAGAGATGACTGACAGATCTGTCATTAATGATTTTCTTGTCATCAAAGGTTGTTAAAGTTTCATTTGGTATAAAAATTGTTGTTTATTACGTAGGTAAAAAATATTTGGAGACGTTTAGTGGGTTTCATTATTTTTCCTTTTATATTTTTTGTTCCTGTATGTATCTTTATTTATTTTAAACTTCAAGTACAAATAATAAGTACATCAGCGGACTTATTAATAAAAGCAATATCTTCCATCCAACCAAAAAACAGACTGGTCAAAAGAAGAGATTGGTCAAATTTTGTATTTAAAAACCATAAATAAATATCAAAAGATACATACATATGATAAAATAAAATTTAGAAAAAACCTAATTAACTAAAAATAACACATGTTTTTTAATTGGGAGATAAGGTTTGCACATATTAATATATATATATTTAAATAAGTTCATTATGCTATACGTATTTAAATGACGAGGAAAGTGGGATCAGATAATGAGTTTGGAAGGAGAGAGAAAGAGGTACAAAGAAAAGAAAAAGTGATAAAAAAAATATTTGAGAAAAAAAAGCAGTAAAAACTCTAGGAGTTCAGAATATATAATAATGTTTCAGGCGTTTCTTGAAGGTAGCTAGAGAAGTTGCATTTTTTATATGAAGACGGAAGGAAGAAATAGCTGAAAAATGATGTGCTATGTCGGCGAATGGAATGTGTTCATAAATAAAAATAAATAAATAAGGTTCTTCTCTGTCCAATTGGTTCGTTTACGGTAACTTCAAAGCTCTCATATCATTGGTTGGTTCATACAAACCAGTGACATCGTTAAACGTAGTGCGTTTTTACTAATATATGTTTGTTTTTTATTGACCATTTTCAAGAAACTTTGCCGTATAATTGAATGCTATAATTTTTACGGCGCGTAAGAAAACATTTTCTGTATCCAATCTTGCGACAAACCATTTTTAACAGTCGACGAAACGGACTGTCATAGTTTTAGACATTCAATAATCCTGATATTTATTTATTTTTATTGTTTGATAGTTTTTGCACACGAGACCAACGAAAATACTCAAATATTGGTCGCTGCAAAACCCTATAACAAACCACAATACGTTCATATGTATTTACATAAAAAAGTTACAAATTTTTTGTCGAAAAACATGTTTTTTTACATATTACAACAGAGATGAAAAACATTTTAGAGACGGTAATATATAAGTCTAGGCATCTACAAGGCTTATGACCTGTCATTGGCTGTTTTTTTTTTTTTAAAAAGTATTTGCGTTTTTATAGATTTCCCCAAATATTTAATTTTAAGGGGCCGTTTTTAACGAGCTGTAACTCACTATTAGAAAATGGGAATCAAGTTGGAGTAGAGTGAGATTCAAACCACGGATATTTGATCCGTGAGTCCGAGACACTAGCTAGCCACAGGACCACAACCCAATTCAAAGTTTAAGGGGCCACTTTACACATTGTGTAACATTTACCATTCTGCCTTTATGTGAACATCTAATTTCCTTCAACTCTTTCATCTGTTGTTGTTTATAAAGTTTAAGAGCTGAAACCTAAATTTATGCGGATGAGATTCATCTCTGTTGTAATAAATATGTTTTTATTTACAGTTCCCCAGGAATTGAATCCAGTCCTTGTCTACAAAAATTTGGACACCCTCAAAATATTGTTGATAAATCCACCTGGTTCATGATGAAGTATAGAAATTAAAAAAATAATTTTTTTCAGGCGTAGCCTAGTATGTAGGTGAAATAATTCAATAAGATAATAAAGGTTTCAGCTCTTTAACTTCACAAACATCAACAGACAAAATAATTAAATTAATATAGTTGTTCAAATATGGGCAGAATGGTGAATGTTACACAGTGCGTAAAGTGGCCGCTTAAACCAGTCAATGACAGGTCATAAGCCCTGTAGATGCCTAGACTTCTATATTACCTTCTCTAAAACGTCCTTCATCTCTGTTGTACTATATTAATATTAACAGCTCCCTAGGGAGTTGACTCCAGTCCTTGTCTTCAAAAATTTGGACCAACCCAAAATGTTGTTGTTTGAGTATGAGGGAAACCGATAGAAGACCGTAAGACCACCGGTCTTAAAAGCGGTTTTCGGGCATGTAGAGAGTGTTCTTTCGGTGGTACCAAATATTTTTTCTTTGATACTAAAACAATTTCGTTTTGCCGTACCCAGTACGCTGTTTATTATATTTGAATGTGATATATTACACGTAATTGCATGCGTTATTAATTAGCAATTATCAAACATATTTCTTTTTTTAATTAGTAATTAGATGTCAGATGTGATTAGCTGCTGCAACGATAAATAATTAATAAGCATGACATAAAGATGATAAATTAATTGATAGAAATTATATTTTGCTAATTACCTTGTTTTTTGTAGCTAATAAACAGGCTTGCGAAAGTCCTAATAGATTGGCGTGATGACATAAAATACAATGAATCAACTTAACCTTAGCAATCTTAGAATCTATTTAGGGGGGTAAGGTTAATAAAAGGTTTATTTAACTAATTTACATATAATATAACAACATCTGATCTGTATTTTCCTAAGTTTTACTTGCAAAATATTAATAATTATGCCGGTGGCAGCAAATCTACGCAGGCGATTCGAAAATAAGTAATTGAGTGGTGAACACGTCATTGGATCATTTGAAACAAAAAATCAAAATGCGTTTATTAGGTGAAACGTTTCTCGAGGTAACATCGTCGGATTTTTTTTATTCGATTTTTCAATTTTTGGTAGCACTTGGTAATCAAAAATTTTTCGATTTTAGCTTAAAAAATAAGCAATTTTATAAATAAAATTTTTAAAAACTCGACGGTGTTACCTGGTGATTTATTTGTAAAAATAGTGTATAAAATTCCAAAAGAATCGGTGAACAGTACTCAGTGACATGTTTCAGAAAAACGCTTTAAAGTTTTGCACACTGAAAAATCCAAAATGAAACTCGATATTTTTTTTATACATACACCGAGTCGTCAATGCTCGTTACTCCGTTAATATTGCTTCGATAGACTTTAAATTTTGACACACTATGTTGAAAGATTCTCTTCCTTAATCTTTCCTCCTTTCCTTTTTCCTCTTTCCTTTTTTTTTCCTTTTTCCCATTGAGTAATAGTTTCGATTTAAGGTAATTTATTACGTTTATTTCTATTTTAATATATCTTTAGCTTTTTAATCTTATTTTCTATTGAATATGTTCTTTAACTTGAATTATAAAAATAAAACTTTTATTTTATTGGTTGGTTGGAAGAAATTGCCATTTGGCAATAAGCCCGCCAATGTACAAATAACGTTATGTACAAAAAGTTAAATAAATAAATAAAAAATAAGTAATATCATCATCATCAGCCGTCTCTTGTCCAATGGGGAACATTTAGGCCTTTAGTCTCCATATCTCCCTATCCTGAGCAAACCGCATCCAACCACTTCCTGCAACTCGTCTTACTGAACCTTGTCTGAGGCCTGCTGACACTTCTTCTACCCGTTCTGGGTCACCGTTCCAGGACTTTTTTGGTCCATCTAGAGTCTGTGGTTCTGGCTATATGACCAGCCCAGCTCCATTTCTTGTTTGAAGCTCTGTGGACCACATCGGTGACTTTTGTTCTCGCTCTTATCCATGTATTGGTTTTTCTGTCTCTCAACGAAATACCCAGTATTCTCCTTTCCATGGCTCTCTGTGTCACTGATAATTTGTGTAATTTTTTTTTCGCGAACACAAAAGTTTCACAGCCATATGTCAGTACAGGGAGAACACAAGCATCAAAAAGTTTCTTCTCGAAGTAATGTGAATACTTGGGAGATTTCAGGATATATGAGAGCTTAGCAAAGGCAGCCCATGCTAGACTTCGCCTTCGTCCTATTTCTACCCCTTGACTATCTTTCCCGAGCGTTATTTCGTGCCATAGGTATATATTACTATCAACCTTTTCAATGATTTGTCCATTTACAAAGATGTTACATCACTCGTTACTTTAGTTTTTGAAACATTCATTTTCAAGGATGCTGTATTAACTTCGTTAACCATGTTTTCAAGTTCTTTCTCATCTTTAGCAAATAGGACTATATCATCTACAAATCTGAGATTGCTAAGTAATATTTGTCATCTCAAGTCAGGAGTGATAACACCGCTTACTTCTTGAATGCTTGCCTTTGCTGCAGAAACATATCGGCAGTACTATTTAGTGAGATTTTGTAAACTGTTCTGAGGATCCTCGGCAATAGGGAAAAGAATTCGACGTCGGTTCTAAAATTTCCCACAGCAATGACAGATTACGGTGAGGTACATTTAGATTAATCTTAAGCATTTAATATAATTTATAATCGCGGCCATGGTGGCACGGTAATGATAAAAAAGCTGACAGATTATTCCAAAATGTACCCGGTGGATGTGCAATAATTTATTTTTAGTATTACTGAATCAATCACTAGTTTATCTTGATTTAAAAAATAATATCTAATCTTTAGAACAATGTTTTAAATAGCTGAGATTCTAACGCATTTGTCAGCATCGATTCTGTTTATTCTAATTGTAATTTCAAGGCTCCACCATGAAATTGTGTGTATTGTTTATATTTGGTGTCATTTTAGCGGCAAGTCACGCTGATGAACAGCTAAATAATGATTTTATGGACTTTGTTGATCTGATCCCGCCGGCGGAATTGAACGAAATTGTTGACAGGTACTTAGCAGAGCAAGAGTTCGTCGATGTCATTTTATATGTCCTTTATGATGATGGATTTAAAGAAATTCTACTGAAAATGGAAAAACTTAACGAATATGTCGAGGTGAGTGAATAATTATTATTTATATTTTAAATATCGAAAATATTTTTCATTCTGAGGTACGACATTTTACGCTTTTGCATAAACTATATTCACTTTTGAGTTATGAAAACCACCAATTTAATCATGACACCGGTGTAGAAATTTTACATATGTCTTCGTTTAGACAATCTAGAAATATTAGAAATAAGGAAAGCCATTAATCAAAAACTCCCGTAATAAACAATCAACTTAATTTTAACTTCAAGTCCTCTTTTAACGTTATGATTCATATTATCCTATTTCTCCTTCTTTCGAACAATATTTTCAAATATAAATAGCAAATGGTTTTTATAAATAAATAAGTGTAATTATTATTAATATAATTTAATGTCTATTTTTTTACCAATTGACCAGTTACTTCGTTAAACTCTTGTTTATTGATACGGTTCTAACGGGCTTGTTTCCTTCGGATCTGGAGGTTCAGCGACGATCTGCAAATTTCCCCCTAAAAATAAGGCATTCCTCTGTTATTGGTGGCGTCCGCCTACTCCCAACTGAAGGAATGTCTCAATCGAATATAAAAAAATGACTTTAAATGCTCTTCTTAATGCTTGGCAATCGCGATGGGAATCTTCCCCTTCAGGAAGGGTTACCTTTCTTTTTTTTCCTTCAATCCGTCAGCGCTTAGAATCTTCTTGGGTTATCCCCGATCACTGGACTACGCAGTTTTTATCAGGTCATGGTAAATTTAATAAACAAATATTTGTTTTTAATATTGTTGACTCCCCTTCGTGCTGCTGCGGATATCCTAACCAATCTTCTGAACACATCCTGTGGTCTTGTACCTTTTCCCTTCTCTATGATTACCGAACGCAGCTTCTCGCTACTATCCGTGGCCCTTTTATAGGCCCTGTCGGATGTACAGATCTGGTGGCTTTCAAAAAGAATTTCGAGGCTTTTAAAAAGTTTTGTAATCATTTCGGCGAATTGATCATGTCCAATCAATTTAGTCCCAGTCAGTAAAGAATTCACTTCACTCTTTTCTCAATCCAATGAAGTACATATTATGTACTTCTGGATTACCTTCTTTCAGCATAAAGTTGTTAAGGCTACCAGATTTCAGAGAGCTCTTTCAGGCAGCTTTACTCGTTTGACAATGAGCAAATTTTCCGTGTATGTGGGCACCGCCGAGGAGACTTATGTCCTCAGATGCAGTGTGCGGTATGTGGTGGGCAAGTTGTTTATTAATACAGTAGTACTCAAACTATCCGAACCAATTGAGACCGGATCCTAATCGGATAATCGAAAATTCGGTTAGTTGGATTTTTTTCCGAAAAAAGGGTCTATTTGAATAAATTACTGTATGTCCGAGTAGGCAACGGGAAACCACTCTGGTTATCTTTTCCCAGGAATTACTATGGCGAGTATATCCAATAAGCAGTTGTCCTGGCTGCGGAATACAAGAGTAGTGCAGAACCGAGATTCTTTTGCTGTAGTGGTCGCCAACGTCGGGGGATCTGACAAGGCACCGCAATAAGAAGAAAAATGAAATGTTAATTAATCAATTGAAAAGGCAACATTTTGTCATGCTAAGCGTAGTTACAAGTGCTGTACATTAGTACAGTATGTGCGTATCGTACTGTAAATGAAAGTCAATATCTCGGTCAAATTAAGCTGTTTGACTGTCATCATTCGTTTTCAGGCAGCCAAGTAGTTATTTTGCGAATCGCATTATTTTTCCGTCTTATTTTTTTTTTATAAAATTCTGAAAGCGATTCGTATAATTAGCGATTCGGTCCAGTCGTAGTTCGGATAGTTGGAGTTCTACTGTATACGTGTAGTATCGTAAATTTTGTGTTGTGTCCGGGCGGATAAAGTATACAGTTCTGAGTGCGCAATAGAATCAGTAGCTCAATTACAAATAACTATCGACGTGCTAATAAGCGACATGATAATAATTTCTCACCATGGTTGTTTATCGTATTCGCCATCACAATGGAACATTCATGAAGACCTAATATTAAATGTCAAAATATTTACGTTTCGCGACTTATAATCCTGCTGCGCAATCACAAATTTGAATTTCACCGGTGTAAATATGGAAAATATTCGAAAACTGCTATTTATATATTTATTTATCACAATTAGAGGCAATACACGCGTGCCAAGGTTTTTTACAATTTTCATAGCACTTCTTGTAGGGCGATTTCGGAATGGTTTTTAGATCCCACCGTGAATTTTCTTTTATCACCTCAATCTAGTCAAAAGACTTTCCGCGATATGTTTTTTTGCGTTAAGGGAACAGAAAAAAGTCACACATAGCCGAATCAGGTAAAATCGGTGCATGGAGAATGACTTTCATGTTATTTTTGGCCAAATAATCGCGTATAAGGAGAAATGTGTGAGACGGCGTATTATCGTAATAAAAAAACTAAGAGTTATCTTTCCATAAATCTGGCCTTTTCATAAGAATATTCTCCTTCAAACGCTTTAATACGCCTAAATAGTATTTTTTATTGACCGTTTGGCCTGTTGCAAAGAACTTCGAGAGCACAACACCATGATTATTGAAGAAAACAGTCAACACCACCTTGATTTTTGAGCGAAATTGGCGTGTTTTTTTCGGTTTTGGCTTAATATATAAGTGACTGTCCGAAGATTGTCGACTTCTTTCTACATCATTTTCATATAATCACGTCTCTTCTCCAATGATGATGCATTGAATGGCGGTATTGTCATAGAAAGTATCTCTTCAGTAACATATTTGAGTTGACCTTTTTGACGACAATTATGCTAAATTCGCAGAGCACACCAAAGAACAAAATGTTTACACATCTGCAATAAACAAACTGTATTAATAAATTGACACGAATATATATGACAGTTCTATCAAACTTAAAAAGTAGAAAAACTACTAATATCTGGGGTGCAGTTCTTTAAATTACAAATTCCGGGTCAAATTTGAACATTACAGTATTCTTAAAGGTGTATTTCATTTATTAATTGTAAAATACATTAATCGAAATTCAAACATAAGTGTAGGACAAACTTACGTTTAAATTTCGATGGAAAAAGCATAATTAATTTTATTTCCTATATCACAATATATTTTCGTGATTTTATAAAACTCGACGTCGTACATGAGGGCTTTTGATGTTAATCTCAAAACATAGTTCCGATTTTCACGGGAGTCGACTCCTGTGACGCAGCTTGAATTTCGAGAAATATGGTACAAAAAAGTATACATCAGCTTTAGTGGCATATCAGTCACTTAACCTTTTTAGGCGATTAGTTGTCTTTTCAGCTCCACCAACGTACATCGGTCTGGTCTAAACAATCTCACTTAGCTTAGTTGAAAAATAACTGAATTTTCTTATTTTATTAATTTATTTTCTAGGTTCTGAAGTTTTTGGATCAGTCTGGCGTGGACGTCCTGGAATATTTCAAAATGCTGCACGACGCCATCGGCCTTCCGCCCCCAGAAATTAACTTCCCCAAGAAAAATTCCGAGAAATCTAGAAACATCGTGAATCAGTGCCGAGACGAGGTCCGAGCTATTTTGCCAAAGGATGAAATTATGTCTCTTCACAAGGCGAAATTATCTCAAAGTCCCGCTTTCAAATTCTTCGCCGAACGGGTCGAAAGCGCTGAGTTTGAGAATTTAGTGAATAATTTAAATGAAAGCGAAACTTTCCAACAATATATGGCCACTTTAATGGAAAATGGATTGGACTATATTGACAACATGGTGTTTTATTTTGAATTGTTTGGGTTTAAAGAAATTCCCGTTTTCAACCGTATTCAAAATAAGATGTAACGAACATACAAATTCTATGTTAGGTGTGCGAACACATTCTAGAATTTCATAAAGGTAAATATATAAAGAGCCACACCATAGCCATGTTCTCACGTAGCATTAAATACACCAATTATGAAAGAAAACACAAAGTATAGGTTCAAAATGTATTTAATAAAAACTTAATATCATAAAAAGTTTATTTATTCCTTAAACATTACGGAAAAGTAACGAATCACTTCAGGGTCACCACTGTAGGATTTTGGTTGCTGACGGTCGGAGCTCCTATCCCACTTAGAGATGAACAGAAGACACGAGGTTGGTGTTTGATGCGTATTTATTACATGACGAATAAAATACAGCACTTGGTTGTGTAGTGCCAGCGTAGCTGCTATAATGGGATGAAGAGACTGCACTTGAACAACATGCTGGAACTGAGTGACTGCGTTGAGCTGGACTGAACTGAACTGGGCGTTGACTGCACTCTGTGGTCTCTTAATAGGCCACGTTTCTTTGTTGTTAATTTGTCCATGGTTGGGATAATGTAAATGTACTAATGTGACGAATTCAATAGAAAATTATGAATTACTTCATCGATCATCGCACTATAATTTCAGGTGAATTATTTAGCACTCGTGTCATCGATCAATGGACTACAAACCGCACATATTTTTTTAAAAACAGGGTACTTTGTACCGGATATTATTTTCAAAAATATACTTACAATATTTAGAAAGAAAGACTCGTGAGAACAAATATTATGAGGTATGAATGAATCAACATATTTTTTAAGAGACATTGAAAGCCGCACTTGACACAACGAAGAGCAGCGGTTTCCCACGTCAGTTCTACGTGAAAGAATATGTAACATAAATTAATTATTAATAAATGTTATCATAAGGATGTCTTATTGATATTTTTATTATAGAAAATGGGAAGTCAATGTTTTATGGACAGGTCAGGGTACAAATATAATATATAAAACCGCATAAATTTGTGATTTAATAAAGTGAATATTTTAATTCACTCTCGTCCATAATGCCGGGACACATATGCGTTTTACACTCAATGTCTACCCTCAGGTAAAAATACTAAAAATGAAATAATTCTCCTTATAGTGTTATTGATACGTTCGCCCACCATGTTTGAGGTCCTGGGTTCGATTCCTGACAGTTTGGACGTTAAATATTATTATTATTAGCGATTCTACATTGCAATATTCCACTGTTCCTGGACTGGCACCGGGGCCGTGATTATGAAGGCTATCTTCATCGGTACATACCGAGACGGTATACTTAATTTCTGTACTATCTCAAACTACCTCGATATGTTCAACCGATTTTTACGATGACTCATCTAGACGTCATATGGTCGAATCCAACCAATGAATGACCCCGAAAATTTAGTCCGCGTTTTTTACTTAATTAAAATCTAAAATGGTTCTTTTTTATATTTTACAGGCATTTTTGATAAAAAATGATCAATTCGAAAAGATAAAAAGCTCCAATAAATGCCAATTCAAGTAAAAAAAGCTCGCTTTAACATGATTCTTATATGATACTTGACAATTACTAAGACAACATGCTTAAAGTTCGAATGTATTTATCTACCGAGCGATTACAAAGCCGGCTTTTTTATATCTTGATAAGTCCACTCAGGATGATAGTAAAATAGGTGGATAAAATATAATAATCAAATATATTTTTAATAGTGGTAACATTTTTACGGCTAGATGCTCTTATATGTTAACAGGGCAGAATCTAACCACATTATCTGTTCATTAAATCAACCACTGGTTTAAATATATTTTAAGAGATTATTTGATGGACAAAATTATAAGCCTAGAACACTTTATTATTCCCCTTTAAACCTTTCCGAGCCTAAAGCAAAAAAATCCGCCAGTTTCTGAGGGGGGCACCAGGAGACCTCAGCTAATATGCTATAAATACGGCTAAAAATATAGAAAATCTCCATTATATTGTCATGCTGGTGATTATAAAACTGTTTCATAATATTTCTAGTCTCTTGCGTTAGTTTATTAAAAAAAAAATGTTGCGAGAGGATGCTGTATAACATTGCCCTGTTTATATTGTGACGCGTTGAACAGCACTGATGTAAAGTCGTGCAATCCGTTAGCGGGGAGTTGCGAGGGGAATGTATGTAAAATTCAAAGCACGAAATCCGGATTTTCGTGGTAATGGCCGAAATGTACGCCCAAATAGGAAAAAGCACATGTGCAAACTCACCAACTTATCAAAGATTATTAAACTGCAAGGCAATCAATTGTGATATTTGATGTTTGCACGGAGAAAAGAACGAAAAATGTAAAATATTATTGAAATAATTTGGGAGAAATTTTTTCAATTTTGGCACATTCCAAACATTAACCTTTCCCTTACTGTTTTAAAAATACCCGCGCGCTACGGTGCTGTGTAGTCCACTACACATTAAAAAAATAAGACATTTACACATAGGTTTCAAGGAATTTAATAAATTGCCACAAAAATTTAAAGTACCTATTTCAAAATATAGAAACAGGACGTGCGAATTGAAGAATTATTTTTTCCAGAAGTACTTTGAATAAATAATGTTAGTTTATAGTGAATGCGCATCTTGAACATATACCTTTTAATATTTCACCGTTTTTGCTTGTATATGTAATTTTTAATACTATTTAAATGTTATTTGTGTTTTTTTTCTTTTTATATACTTTTTTTGGCTTGTATACATAATTTCAATTTTTTCAACGTTTTTGATAAAAAAAATTAACCTGTATTGGGTGTGCGCATATTTTGTTAATTAAAAAAAATGATTTTATTTTGTACTAGGTCAGTATGTATATATACATCCATGTAATTTTAAAACTTTTTCAATTTTCTTTCCCAGATTGCATAATGTAAACATTATTTTGAATTTATTTCCATGCCTAGTATTCTGTTTATTCTGTTATTTTCAAGTATTTTTCATACCCTTTTTAATTTGTAGTATATCATAATTTTAATTTTTCTGCTTTTGTTAAATAATATTATAGTTTAAAATTTAAAAACGTCTCTAAAAAAAATATTATCTGTATGTCCCTAAATGAGTTTTTTTTTTAAAAACTCCTTGGGAATATTGTATATAATAATATGTTTTCAATATAATAAAAAAAAAATAAAAAAAAAAAAGGGAAAAATGGAATATTTATAGGGAATGGCTTTAATTAACCATAATTTAATTCAAATATGATAATATTTTAAATCTAATTGTTGTAAACATGAAAAAACCATTGGGTATTGCTAACGACTCGGGCGAAACGTGCACCCGCGCCAACTTCCCGAGAGCTGCTAAGCAGCTAGTACTGGACTACGTGACTAGACACTGGACATGTAGTGGACGTGTAACGCCAGGTGTTATTGGTATACTGTGAGTATACTTTTGATGATATTTGTAATTTATCCTTGATTTCCAATAAAATGCTTTTTTTGTGCCTAATAAGTACTTATTATTTCATAACAAATTATTTCAGTCGATACGTTAATGTGTAATGGAAGAATACTGAAAATCTAAACCCAATATTTATCATATTTATAAAGATATTATAGTTATTAGACGCAGAGTATACTAGCTACACATCACCGGGGAGGGAGAGTTAATGGGTAGGATTATGCAAAAAATAAAATCAACACGATGATTAACAAAAAAGTTATTAAAAAATATGCCACCTGGGGGACCCTAGACTGACCCTCTTAGGCCCGGAAGGGTTGGGTTATTTCTCCTTCTTTTTTGAGATATCTATAGATATAAAGAAACGCGCAATAAAACTCACAAACCATCGCATGGGTGTAGACTAGGGTTGCCATATTTCGCTAGGGTCTCGTTAGCAACCAATTGGTGGCCATTTTGTTTTATTTGACAACTTACACATAACGGTTCGATCAGATGGTTTTGTAGCTGTGCTTGGCTTTGTTTGTAAATAACTTGGATATTTACGTTATAATAAATAAACATCGACTATGGTGAATTGCAGTATGTTTGGTTGCAGCAGTAGGAGCGTCAAAGGTGTTAAAGGAGTTAGTTTTCACAGGTAATTGATTCCGAATATTTTCCCATGATTTACATTGATATTTGGCATTTATTGTCCCGACACGTGTAGGTACTATGTTGCTTAAAAACTTTCATTATATCAACATATTTACTTCAAATACTATTTTATCTTAATTAAGGAGATACATTTGTGAATTAAAGTATGTTTGCTGTTGATAATAACAGTTGATTATGGGCAATATGTCAGGGCCGCAGTAGGCATCCATATAAACTTTGAGTTTTTATCGAGTAGAGGTCGATTAAAATTTTACTTGAAAATGGCAATGTTAACCTTGAAATCGCATCTAAAATTAAGTGTCCAAATTTCAATCGATCATCAACTGGTTTCATGTCAATGAACATTAAATGAATTTTTAAACATCCGTATTCAAAACGATAACAAAAACTCTTTAAATATTTTATACTGCGCTAACTAGTTAAAATATATGTAAAAATTAACATAATATTTAATTATGTTTTTTGGTTGGATTTACTTAAATTATAGTAGTTAAGAAAATCAGTTTCCTCATTTACACATAGTTTTTATATATTGTAACAAAAACAGTAATAGAACCACGAGCTGAACCCGGCAATACTTTGCTATTGCTAAATTTGAGTACGTACTCTTATATGTATTTAATGAACACAATAACAGTTTGTAAAAATAAATCGACGTTTCGCTGTCCCGTTTTTCGCTCCTCAAAACAGACAATTTAAATTTTTTTTTAGACCGTCTGAATGAAATTTTATTTTTCGGTCCTTTTTGCATTTTTCAAAAATAGTTATCGTATTTGCATACCGTGTGCCCGAAGACAGCAGATAAAACTGGACACTTTTATGGGTAGTTCTAGTTTATAATAAGCAATTAATAAAAAAAAACCAAATGAATAGGGATACACCAATGCTAAATATCTATAGTGTGTACGAAAAATCACTGCTTTAATGTCAAATTCCAGGGAGAAAATACCAAATACGTTTGTATGAGCAAAAGTAAGACCACCTTTCCTCTTAAAATAAAACATTATTAGTTGTTTTCCAACCGCCAGCCGGGTTTTGAGGTGAACTTGATATTTAATTGGAAACCAAAACTCCCGATTGTGTCTTGAAAGCGTGTAAAAACCGTTCGGATAAACGTAAAAAAGATTATGTAACTTTACATTTGTAAGTAGGTACCTAGGTCCTTGTTTATGATTGAATTCTTTAACTTAAAACAATAATTATTTAAATATATGATCAAACTCTGCTCTTCTTACTATCAGGGGTGCACTTTATGTAGAAATACGATTTTTTAAAATGTAATATGTCAGTTTATATTGCAACAAGTGCAACCCTGGTAGGTCGATGAATAAAACATTTACGCTAGTAATTTTTTTTATACACATTAAATTTAAGATATTAAGAGCTCTAAATATGCCCAGCGCAATGTTTATCATTTTTTAATAAAAACAGCACGTAAATGTATCCAGTAGTTATTTAGTCTATCGAGAGGACACACATACGAGCATTGCCTTTTATATATATAAATTTACTGTACATTGAAAGTCCCACCCACTAATTCGGACGCGTTTTAGAGGATTAGTGACCTCTTTTCAGATCCGCGCATTGCAAAAACAAATTTTAGGATAAATCAACTGCTCATTCCTTTTTTTAAAAGTACGAGTAAAGTATTTACAAAATAAATTTGTATCAATTTTCTAAGATAATTTATATTTACACATTCTATCGAATTCTATGCAAAAAATGCTTTCCAACATAAAACATTTTCATTAACCATCGTTTTTCAAAACACGTGTATCAACATGCAATATTAAAATCATTAATATTTAGGATTAATTATTGATTCTAAATTTAGCTGGGCTGTTCATATTGATGGAATCTGCGACAGATTAAGGTGATTTATGAAATTAAAAGCATACTACCTTTCAAAACGTTAAGATACATATATACTTTGAATCCATTATATCTTACGGAGTGCGTGTCTGGGGTCTCACCTTCCAGTCTCATCTGGGTAAAATTTATGATATTCAGGTGAGACTGTTGAGGGGGATTGTACCGGATAGCATAATCCGTGAGGCGAAACATATGGGCGAAAGTGTATATTTAAAATTCTGTAATGTCCTGCCGGTAAAACAACTTTGTGACTACAAATTGATTGTACATCACTTTGTTGATCCGGAATATAAAAAAAGAGTTTACCACACTCACAACACTAGATTAAAAACTAAGAGCTCCCTGTCTGTTCCTCAATTACAAATGACTTCGGAGAGCGAACATTAAATTGGGTTGTTCCAAGATAGTCCAATGATCTCCCTCAAACCATCATTTACATGAAAAATCTTCAAATGAAAAAAAAAGAACTGAAGAAATATCTTCTAGATATTTTATAGTGCCGTGTTTATAAATAAATCTATAAAATACAAATAAAATAAATGTAATATAAACCTGTCATAAAAAAAAAAAATGTTTTCGACCGAAAAGTCTTTAGACTTAGTGGGTAACAAATTCTTTTATGTATTTTTTAATTATAAAATAAACGCTGCTCTGCAGCACTGAAACTGAAAAAAAAACAAGCGTTTTGAATTTTAAGTTGATAGCTAGATAATTTTTCAAATCATAATTTTGCATGGAAACAAATAAACAATTGGTGTTTTTTATTCTAGTATTGATATCTAATCATTTGAATATAATATAATCAACGAAATCATAGATGAAGACGATTATATTCGAAAATCAATACATTATCAAACTATCAAATATTGCGATTTGAAATGCCATAACACTCATACAAGTGTAACAATATACAAAGTAAACATGTTAAAGTCTGCCTTTTTAATAACTGTGGTCATATGTGGTGGGTGTTTGCTGAAAGCTGAAAATGAGTTGAGCAAAGATTTAAATGAGTTTATGGCACTTATTCCTGTAGAAGAATCCGCCGAAATTTCCAACAGATATCTTCAAAACGAAGAGTTTTTAGCCGTTGTAATATACGCGCTCTATGGAGAAGAGTATAAACAGATTGTTCGGAATGTTGAAAAACTACGCGAATTTTTGGAGGTAAGAAATAAATAAATAAATTAGTATATTGAAACTCAGCTAGTCAGGATCTTAATATAAATACAAAAGAGACTCAGCATTTGTGCAACAAATCCTGTCCTGACCCTGATCAGCCTCTCTATAACAATGGACAGAGGATTGAGAAAGTTGACAGCTTTAAACACTTGGGAGTTCACATAACTGAGGATGGAACCGTGCACAAAGAGCTCGCAACCCTCCAACTTTTAACATGATGCGTGTTGTCTGGTCTCTACTCAGTCAAAACTAAATGCTGATTATTCAACTCATGTATAATGCCAGTACTTCTATATAGGTGCGAATCTAGACACCTTACCAAAGCTCAACACTCCAAATTTCTGAGTTTTGTGAGCAAATGCTTGAGAAAAATATTAGGTATAAGGTGGTTTGATTTTATAACTAACATTGAAGTCCAAGAACGGACGCAGCAGCCTCCTATAACGAGCGCCTTGAGGATGCGCCGGTAGACCTTGCTTGGACACGTGCTGCGCATGCCTCAGGAGAACCTAATTCCCGCCGAGGTAGGTATACGAGCCGAGTCGGTCAACAGAGTCAGATCGGCCGGCATTGGCGCTGTAGTCGGCAGAGCCGGTGCGAGCGGGAGGGCAATATTGCCATGGCTTGTTTCACTAATTGACACCGCACTATTTGGCAACGTTGTAGTCGGAGGTAAACTCTCTAGACACATTTTTGATTTTAAGAATTGATCTTGAATTGGCGAACAATTCATCAAGAACTCTAAAACGTTGTCAAACTTTAAATTCAGAGCCCTTACTTCCTTGAGAACATTGTTAGAATTCAATTCACACGAACAAATCATATTAAACTGTAAACTTTTCACGGGAGCTCTGCACGTGACAATAGCGGACGACGTAATTAATATTATCAAAAATAAATTATATTATCAAAAATTAAAAACTATCACTAATACAAAAAACTATTTTCGATTAATAATTATTTGAGCATATGTCTCACTCCTGTATTTAACTCAGTATTTTTAATATTGTTTGGTAACATGTTAAATATTTTAGGTATACTGTATTGCAGTGTCCTTTTACCATATTAATTACAATATCTAGGAACAGCTAGCTCTTCCATACTAGTAAACCTGGTGTAATAATCATGTACCTACTTGTGTTTATACTCGGAGTGCGACGCGTGCTGACAAATTAGGTTGCACTAAAGCAGAGCCCTAACTGATAATTTATTTACAGATTTATTCATCAATGATATTGAAATATGACACAAGTAGGCATTTTTGTTTCGATTCTAAGCGTCATGCCTAGCTGGTGGTCGAAGAACGACTAAATACGCGTTGGACATGACTGAGCGTTTGGGTATGAGTTAAGTGTCATAAATTTTGAGGGCTCAGGGCGTGTCTATGTATAAATATACCAATGGATTTTTCTCAAACCAAAGTTTTTTGTTCTGTAATCAACCACTGTGATTAAGATTTTTGGCCTATCATGGTGCAAAAAAGTACAAAATACTGAATACACATTTTTTATTTCTTCCAGCTGGCAAGCTATTTAGAAGATTCGGGACTTGAAGTTTATGACTATTTAGATTCAGTAAATGAAGCTATAGGGATTCCTCCCATATCAAGACCAGAAAAAACTCTACAAACCACGGAAAAATCCAAAAACATTGTAAATCAATGCAGAGACGAGATTCGAGGAATTTTGCCGCAGAAAAAGATCACAGAACTTCACATTAAAAAGATGAATGAAAGTTTACCATTTCAGTATTTTTCTCAAAGGCTGGAAACAAAAGAACTGTATGAAATTATGGAGAGATTAAATGCTAACAAAATATACCAAGAATCCATTGAAACGCTATTGAAAAATGGGATAGATATTAAAGACAGCATTTTGTTTTATTTTGAATTATTCGGATACAAAGAGATTATTATTCAGAATACTATCTAAATCGCAAAACCCAATGAAATTAATGACGTCATTTTGTTTAATTTGGTCAAAAAATCAGGTAATAATGATTAATCTATCATAGGTTTAGTTTTGGTTAAGTAAAAATAAAAACGTATTACTTTAGATCTAAATTTGTTGCAACAGAGAGGGAAAAAAAAATGCCAAGGTAATATGGAAGCCTAGACATTTACAGGGCTTATGACCTGTCATTGGCTGGTTTATGTGACCACTTTACACACTGTGTAACATTCACCATTTTGCCCATGTTTGAACATCCATATTTCCTAAACTCTTCCATCTGTTGACTTTTGTTAAGTAAACGAGCTGAAACCTTAATCATGTGGGTAAGATTCATCCGGCTAAGCCAATTCACATTCACCTACTAGGCATCGCCTGAAATCAATTTTCAAATTTGTATACTTTTTCTTTTATAAGATAGTTAATTCAACAATGGCTGCTCAGTAAACATTTGAATATACTAAAAACATTGATGTTTCACTTTGTTTATATGTAATTATGTCACTCACACAAGTTATTCTGAATAAATTATTTCGACAAAGAGACGGGTACGTCTTGAAACCGGTAGTCAAAAAAGTTGGTAAGTGGTTATATACAAATATTTAATAACATTTAGTTAAATATTTCAGCTCTAAAATTTATTCATTTTGTAAAGCCCTTTTTAATTTAGATGACTTGCTCGATCGGTTGACAAAATAATAATGAAAATTTTATATAAAAATACATATCGAGCCTCGTCCACAAACGTTTGGACATACTCGAAATAATTTTGATTAAACTAACCGGTGCAAAAAGAAGTATTCAAATTGAAAAATATTTTTAGGCGTTGTTTAAGTTGGTGAAAAGAATCCACCAGGTGAATTTCACCTACATCAATAAAAGTTTCAGCTCTAATTTATTTATTTATTTTATTTTGGTTCACAAACAATACATAATCCAAACTAAGCTGGGAAGATCAAATTATAGAAATATCCAAGCAAATACGGAAATCAGCATACATTTATAAAAGCCTAAGAAATATTTTGAATGCTCAACTTATGAGACGAATTTCCTTTCTTTTAGCAAAAGCAAACTATCATTTTACAATTTAGCTTGGGGAGGTTGCTCTCGTTCAATCCTTGAAACAGTAAAAATAGCACAAAAATGGATCATGAAGATCATTCTCAAAAAACCCTTGAGGTATTCAACGGAAGATCTATTTGCTGTGTTAAAGATATTGGATGTAAGACAATTGTTTGTAAGGTGCCTACTACTTAAATTATATGATAAATTAAGTGAGGTCAAAAGAACCCAACAGAATATAAACACTCGTTCAGCAACACAAATTAACTGTATTGTCACATTTGTATCAACCGCCTTTGGTAAAAAGCAATACAATGTAATTGCTCCAAAAATATTTAATGATTTTTTGCCAAATATAAAAGACTCAAAATGTAAAACAAATTTTAAAATAAAAATAACTGCACATATAAATAGTGTAGCGAGAGATTAACAAAAAAAAACATGTACATCAATAAACGTAGTACTTTATATAATTGTTACACATATTATTTATATATTTATGTATTTCATTGCTATATATTTGTTTTATTATATATTATACTATATTATTTAAGTTTAATTAACATGTATTCTTGGCACATATATAAACTTTATATTTGTATAATAATGATTTTTAATTTCTTACATTTGATTAACTAGGCATTTATAATTAAGTAGTTTTAGTTTATCTTTTTTGTGTTATTGTTTTATTGGTATAGGACTACTTACGCTCTGAAGATAAAAAATCTCCATCTTAGAACAGGCTGTGCCATGTTAGATGGAGACTACCATAAACAGAGAACACTCCGTTTTCATTTTATATTAATTGGTTTTATATAGATTCCCTGTTATTAAGTATGTATATTATTTTTTTGCAATAAATTTATAAATAAATATGACATTGGTATAATAATCACAAATTGTTATTTAAGATATTGTCCATCAATTATGTGTGAACACAGCATGCACAAATAAAGAAAAACAAAAGTTTATAATAGATATTTTCTTAAATTGGCTAGCTTAATGCTTAAGCTTTCTATGAGTGTTATAAAAGTTATTACAATAAATAATTACTAACAGGTTATTACAAATAATTTTACCTAACTAACATAAGTGACTATTTGATTTTATAAATGCGTTACAGCTTTTCTATAATTATTAAATGTATCGTTAAAGATATCACTATCAGCATTACTTTCTACATTCTTTTACAATTTTAACATAGTGATAATGCACTAAAGTGCGCCATATTATTATTGAAGGTTGGAAGAAAAAACATGGTTTACGATCACAATCGCCGACTGGGGACATTCAGGGGTACATTCTCTAAACAAAATGTACAATCAAGATTACAATGAATTATTTTATAAAAATGTATCAAGTCTAAAATTCGTCGCCTAAATTCCAATTTATCTAGACAGAATGTGAACATTAGTCAATTTGTCACACAGCTTGGAATTCTTTGGGATAGATCTTCCGACTTTTCGTCAAAGCATCGGATGAAGATGGGTTGGCTGGTAAACCAAGTGGCTGGCTGCTCGAAGTCTTATATGTTTATCGTGTTTATGAATATATTGTTTACCATTATTTTATTACTCCTGTTGGTCTTTGCTACATGTTTTATGTTCTTTTTGTTAAATTTATTGTATATGCATATATGTTTCTTCATATAACTGTTGTAATTGGCTTAGGCCGTATATCTGAAAAATAAATAAAAGACTCAGACAACCTTCACAAAAGATGTTAAAACTATATTAACAATAGATTGTTAAATTTTTTTGCGATCTTGCCAAATTTTAGTCAGTCGATCATAATATAATACAACATTTATGTAAAACAAGCTAATACGTAAAAAAATGTTTCGAGTTGCTAACCAAAAGATGAAGACAATCTCATAAAATGTTATAATTAAAAATAGCGTAAATAAAATGAAATATTTTAGTATTATGCTAAAAAGCAATAACTTAAAAAGGTGCTTGATAAACAAATATTTTAAATTTAAGTTTAGATTTAGTAAAGATTTTGATAACTTTTAGTTTAAGTTAAATTGTTATGTAAATAACAAATATCATAAGTTCAGTTGCCTGTTTTAACTCCACTATTAACTTTCCATAGGCACATACGACAGTAAAAATAGATTTTATAATATAAATCAACAACGCAAAATAAATTACATTGGAATTAATATATATTTTTTTTTACGAAATCGCGAGGTTTTTTGTCCTTCCTGAACATTTTGACAAATGTATCATCCGCGGTATTGAATTTGAGAAAAGATATCATGAACTTTTTAGATTTTGATATATTTTTTGCATAAATAAAGTAAAAATAAAATAAAATATATTTATTTTTTTTAGGTATAGAGTTCACGTAAGTTAAGATAAAGCACTACTTGTAATATAATACATACTTCACGCTACAAAACGCTGTTCGCCCGCATTTAATTATATAATCCGATCGTTTGATGTCTTGTCAAGATTATTAAATACGTTCAAAGTAAATAAACATGTTTTTTATCAGTACTTAAAAACTGGGCGCAAAAAAACAGAAGCTGACGATTGGACGAGCTATTCGAGTAAGTTCAGATTAAGTGAGAATCTAAAGATTAGCATTAATCAGTCGGATTTAATTTACAATAAAACAATATCGGATTTTTTTAGTGTGATTTGGATCAAGGGTCGAAGTCTCATATTAAATCATAATTATATTTGATCATACGGGGTATTAAAAAACGATGAGAATTAATTATTATTCCTCTCATAGTTGTTCACAGTTTCATTTCTCTATCGTAATTTATATTACTATGACGAGATGTTTAAAAATCGATATAATTTTAATCGAATTCAGTAGGTCGGTAAATTGATCCCAAAATCGGTAGGATAGGCGACGCTGGTATCACCCAAAATGTCTGCGTGTCATCTCTGACACGCGTGTCTATGGTTGTCCATCTCTATTCGAGAGTATGAACTATTATTGGTTATTTATTGTGAAATCCATAGAAGAGTTCTCGTCATTTATTCCTATGTGAAGACGGATGTCGCTCTAATCAGTAGTAATTAATTTGTTTTAGACAAACGGAATATTATTATATAAATGTCCGCATAGTCCGGCCTCCGTGGTGTAGTGGTCAAGACGCTTGACTCACGCACGGAAGGTTCCGGGTTCGATTCCCGGTGAGAACACAAAAATTTAAAATGTGATTTTTCTCAAGCCTGGTTGTTCTGTAATGTAATTCACCACTGTAATTGGGCCTCCTGGCCCGTTGTGGTGCAAAAAAAATGAAATGAAATGAAAATGAAATAGTATGCATAATTATTTGTGTTCAATTAATATAGTATTATGTTTGAGATAACTCTACAAATGTCCAGGGTGCTTATATATAAATTATAATTAAATTAATTAAATTAAAAAAAGGTGTGTCAGGAAAAAAGTAAACGCTGATTATCTGGAACACGTAAGCTTAAATTTATTAGATTAAATTCAAAGTATTTAATCTTACTTAACATATATATATGAAATACCTGTTGATGTTGATAAAGAAGCGCGTAGTAGCTTAGAATCCGGTCAGTAATAAATGAAATGGAAAGTGGTTCAAAACAAACGGTTTTGATGTAAATTGATTGATGAAGTGATTGTTTTACAAATACTTCCTTAAAAGTCAACGAAAATTATTAAAAAAAAAAAACAAAATAGCTTAGAATCCGGTGGGTAATAAATTAAATAAAAAAATCTTAATTGAATCGGCATACACTTCGTTAAAAACAAAGTGTTTTTATTATAATTTAAATTACAAAATGAATAATAAAAAACCTAATGCTTGCAATAAAAATTTATTACGAGAAATGCTTTATTATTTTTTACCGATTTTTTCGCGAAAGAAAGATAAATAAATAACTTATTAAAAAAAACGATTTTCACGTTTATTGCATAAATTACTCACGTCATCTTAATTGTGCCCAAGGTTCTTTAAAACAATTTAATTTTTGCTAGGATATATTAGTCTAGATTTTAAAAAAATAAATTGATATAGGTAAATAAAATAAAAAAATAATCTTGCAAAAATTAAATTTATTTTGTAAAGTCATAACGCCTTTAAATAGAAAAACAGTAATTGCCAAAGATTATCCCATAATCAGTATTAATATTGAAAATGAAATCCACTCACTCGTACACATGTACTGAAATCTAGCTGATAAGAGTAAAATGATGTTATATAAATGTTATGAAACTGGCTTGAACTATCATCATCAAAAATGTCTTATCGAAATATTTTATTTAGTTTTTAATACTTACAAATTAAGGTAATAAGCTGTGGACCGAAATGAGAAGCAAATGATGATAATAATATCTCTGTTTATTAACAAAAAAATTCTGCATCTACTATATGTTTTAAGTAATAGATTTCTCTGGATTATGTTTAGTCCGCCTAAATAGGTACAACAACAGTAAGCTACCTACTAGTTAATCTATTATACAGTTATACAATATTCAATTATACTATTTATTATTTAAGATTGTTTTTTAGTAATTTTTCCGATTTTTCGATACCTATTTAGGCATCATTCTATCACTCACATTTGGGAGTAATGATATCAGGAGTTCCACTAATTTAAAAAGAGCGAGGTTGGTAGCCGTACACACCAGGCAAGACTGGCAACAGAAAATTTAAAATCTTTGAATCTCTCTCTGAAATGCGTGTTGGATGTCAGATGGATTGGAAGCAGTGTGAACAATATATGAAATGGATTTAGAATAATCAATTGTATTTTTTAAATCAATATGGATATCGTGGAGAAATGTTTTCAAACATAAATGTAAAAAAGAAATTCAATAAAAATACGTTCTTAGAAAAACGCGACGGGTTTGACTTGGCCTTGGTTGTTGGGACGTCAAAATTTGTGATAATGTTCAAAAAATTCAAAGACCAGGAACAAATAAACATGAATCGTGACGTATTAGGGGCGTGACCGAAGGTACGGCCGTTTTCGCGGAAATTCAAAATTGCAAATTCAAAAATATCTTTTATGCTACTAATAATTAGCAAAAAATACTTTTTTACTAGACAGTATTTCATAGACCTTTATTACTTTAAAAATGTAAAACAAATTTTTAAAAATAAATGAAAAGTTATATTCACTTATTGTTTTGCCACAGGTATTCTCTTTCTGACCACTAATAATTAATATTATGTTGTTCAGAAAGCTCTGAATAGGGAAATGAGGACGATATTGAGATGTGGCAGATATGCAAAGATTCAACATATATTATGTTGACGGTACTAAATACGCTTTTGGTAAAGCAAAGAGTAATTTTAAATAAATTCAAATGAAGATATAAATGAGAAAATGCATTTTTGATTGAATACTTGTCCAGTGATGTTCCTACGAGGGCAGGTGAAGGTTTCAGACTCCCCAAAACGAGAATCCAAGCAACTCAGAACAATCTATATCACAGGCACCGTGGCACAGTTTATTAGACGGCTAGCTGTGAAACTGGCGTCGCGGGTTCGATTCCCGCCAGTTGCACGAAAGAAATCCAAGAAAGATTGTTTTCTCAATTGGTCCGGGTGTTGTGGTGTATTTTTCATAGCTTCCTTCCATACCCTCTCTTCCCCACCTGCTGACAGGCCTCTGAAATAGTGGATTAGTTCTAATGCACGGATATCGTATGGATGAGTTACTACCGCGGCCGTCAGATGGCGCTAAATCAGGCAATTTAGAATTATAATCCAGTACTAAAATGCTTTCAAAACGGGGTACGTTGGACTTGTTTTTTTACAACGTTACAAGATGCACAAATGTTGAGATCCGTATATTATGTAAGGCTGAGACATTATCGACAAAATCAAGAAAGGAGCTCTGCGCTGGTTTGGACATGTAGAACAAATGGACAGCGAAAGAACGGCTAAGAATATTTACAATGCGAACGTTGATAGATGCAGAAATAGAGGAAGACCGAGAAAGACATGGCATTACCAAATCCAACAAATACTTAAAGATGGACATGTCAAAAGTCGGAATAATCGGCGCGCGTGCATGAGAAGATGTATGAATGTAGAGGAAGCGATATTTGTATCCAAAGATAGAGTGTTGTGGCGTTCTATTCTCTCTGCCTACCCTTACGGGGAAACGGCGTGATAGTTTGTTTTGTTTGTTGTACTAGTTAACATATCATCATCATCTTTCCCTTTCCACACCGAATGGTGCATAGGGCACTGCACTGGTACACCAACTGCAGCGTTTCTTAATATTTTTTTTGTTACATGAAGGTAAGGTGATCAGTCTTACGCTTCTGGTACCAGTCTAGGGACTATGAAATATTCCAGTGTACAAACACAATTTTAAATAATATTTCGTATTAACCATTTCGGGAATCGAACCTTCAAACCCGGTAGGCCTCGTGGTGTAATGGTCAGTTTACATATCAGGAGAGAATTATGATACAGTGATAAATAAGATTAATTACGATATAGGAAATTTATCAAACTGGTTAAAGTGATACAATATTAATATTGATCATTCAAATTTGAATTATGTGAATAAAATAAAGTATATCGGAGTTTATTTCGATAGATATTTGAATTTCAAAGCATATTCTCAATATGTAACAAAAAAAAAATTATGGGAAGATTACGAAATGTAATATATATATAAAAAGTAGTGCTCTTATCTATGTAACAATCATACATCCCATAAATTAAACACATAAATTACTGTTCTTCCATTCTTATTTTATGTAATTAAGGGGAAATTAAAAATAAACAAATTCTTCACAATAAGGCGATTAAAATTTTTAAAAAATATTTAAAAAAAGCCATTCATGTACCCCAGCGTCAAGTTATTCAAGGAATTCGATATATTATATATAAGGAAACTATATATATTAAGAATAATTTTGTTTGTGAAAGCAAATTATTCCACCAAATCCCAAAAAAGTATACTCTCACATTACCAGAAGTCAAACTAAACGATGGGTCATTGGGTCTACCACAAACTCTGAATTCGGGGAAAGAAATTTCAGGTTTCTGAGCCCCAAAATATTTAAAATGTTACAATGAAATAAATTTGCAATAAAATGGTTACTGGATTTAGGTAGAGAAAAATCGGAAAACTTACTAAAAAACATTTAAAAATAATAAATGGTAGTTTTAAATATTTTATAACTTTATCATAAATTAACTAGCAAGTAGTCATGTGATTGTTTATTTTTGCATAAAAATGTCTGCCTTAAAACAAACATGTTGTACCTAGTTAGTCAGACTAGACATAATCCAGAGAAATCTATTACCTGAGTATGTTTGTAGTAAATAAAGAAATTGTAATTTTTGTTATGAAACCATGATTATTGTTATTATTGTTTTAATGTAGATAGAATGCACAAATAAATTGGCTTGCTCACAATAAAGCAGCAAATAAAGATAATGTAGCAATTTTAATATAAAAAATAATTAAGGGGTTGAAAAAAAAATACCTACAATGTCATACGTATGAAACATGGGATAAAAACGGATAAGATTACCAATAAAAAGAAAAACAGAATCCCAAAACTCATTGTACAAGGGATTGAAGCTGTACAATGAGTTATCTCAGGAGATAAAAGAAATAGAAGGAATTGAGTTATTTGAAATTAATTTGAAGAAATGTGTTCTTGAGATATTTTGAAAAAAATAGTAATGTTAATAAAAGTTTACATTAGTTCTTAAGATGTATGAACTAACCTAAAAAAGCATAAATAACTAAGTGTTCAAATTTTATCTGTACAACCATCCAAAAATAAATTCATTAAATACGCCAATTAAAATTAATTTAAGGATATGAGCTGCAAGTCAAATGAAGAGCCAAGAAGGGCCACACAGGACAGATCGAAGTGGCAGAGGAGATACCGAGCTTAGCTTGAAAACTTGAAACTTAATTAACATATTTAAATATACATATTTTCATTTTATTCCATTATTTAATCATAATTTATACTAATATGCGTAAGAAAAATAATCGTTTTGCCCTTGACCGAATGTTGACATCGGTTTGTTTGTTTGTTGGTGTTTCCTTCACGTCTTAACGGAGCGACAGATTGACAAATTTTTTTTGTATAGGGATAGCTGAAGAAGTGAGAAGTAAAATAGGGTACTTATTTTTGTCCCGAAGTAAAAAAAGCACAATGAAAACAATACATAATGTTATATCAACAATGAGCAAGATTATTTGAAAATTTTAAAAATTTGTGATGGTGGAAAAGTGGAGTGTTAAAAATAATTAATTTGAAATTAATTTTTTACAATTAGCTATGGTTATTTTAATTGGCTTTTCATTTTGGTTTTACTGTAGGATTTTAGATTTGTGAACGTATTAACGATGCGACGTCACCATAGACTGACGGATCGTCGCATTTTTTTTCATGGCGATATTTGGAGGACCGACTATCGATACGAGCTTCTTTCTGTCCCAAAAAATATATCATTCAGAGAAAATTCTTGCAAATGTAAATTTTTCATTTAAAAAATAATGTTTGAGACTAAAACAATTATGTAAATGACTCTAAAGTAATTTTAATCAACCACGGACCTTAATTAACCATGGAAAGTTTGTTATTGTTTTGTCAAGAAAAATAGTCGATAAACAATTATATTTAATTATTAAAAAATTTATGGAAATTTCCATTGAAATAATTTTGTAAAATATTATGTCAAATGGTATTTTTAAATCAAGTTTAGTCATGTTATCGGATATAATAATAACATAACAATTGTAATAAAATAAATTATTGTTCCATCAAAAGATCTCATTCACTTGCGTCAAATACTTTTATGACAGAAAAAAATTATGATATACAAAGATAATGCATTTTAAGAGCATTGTTTTTTAATTAATCTTAAAGATATCGAAATAAGTAAAAATTTAATCTCTTAGCTTGATAGTGAAAATAAGTTGAAGTACTCTAGTATAAAAGGTCAGATGGTACTCAAACCATCAACTCAGTTCAGATTGGTTTCTCAAACAACAAAGATGAAGGTGGCATTCTTCCTTCTTGCCGTGTTCGGACTCTCCTATGGAGCTGTCATTCCACCACAGTCAAAGGATCTCAACCAAGATCTTCAGGACTTTATTGACCTGATTCCCGTGGACGAAATCCTTAATATCGTGGTGAACAATTTGGAAGACCCAGAAGTACAAGCAGTCATCGAATACATCTTCGGAGACGAATTCAAGGCCCTTGTTCAAGAAGTTGAAGCTATTCCTGAATATAAGACTGTACGTATGAGAAACATTATTAAATGTATCATTATTTTGTTAATATTTATTTTACGACATGTAACTGCCAATTATATCTGTTGTTTAAGAGGAAGTATTCTTTTATAATAAATAACTGTCTAAAATATATGACTAATTTGTATAGGTTATCTCTTATTTGGAAAACGCTGGTCTGCCCGTAAAGCGTTGGATTGCATGGCTCCATGACCTGATTGGCTTGGCTCGATTTTCTTCAAGAACTTCATCATCCAGAGGACTTGATGGTATTATTCACCAAATAATTGAGGTTCTTCCGACAGACGCTATTAAGGCTTTGTACTATGACAAGCTCTCCAGCAGCCCTGCCTTCAAAGAACTGGTTGACAAGCTCGCTAGCCCAACTTTCAGAGGATTCGTTAAGGCTCTGGCCGACAACAAGAGAATAAAAGAAATAGCTGCACGATTGAGGGCAGTCGGAGTTCATGTTGATGAGTTTGTTGCTTGGCTTAAGGAAGTGTTTGGTTTTAACTTCCTACGGTTTTTTTCCGCTCAAAAAGATTTAAATGACGACCTTCAAGATTTCATTGACCTAATTCCTACGGATGAGATTCTCAGCATCATTGTGAGCAACTTGGAAGACCCAGAAGTACAGGCAGTGTTTGAATACATCTTTGGAGATGAATTTAAGGCTTTGGTTCAAGAAGTTGAAGCGATTGCTGAATATGAAACTGTGAGTACTATTAATCTTATTTCTTTCATTTTGTTTATTTAAAATATAATGTGTATTTAAATAAAAATATTTTGTTTACCATAGGATAATAATGACATATGTTATTCACGATAAATAATAATTTATTTTCGTTTATTTTTCTAGGTTATTGCTTACTTAGATAACGCTGGTCTACCCGTTAAGAGTTGGATTGCATGGCTCCATGACCTGATTGGTTTGGCTCGCTCTTCTTCGAGAGTTTCATCATCCAGAGGACTTGATTCCATTATTCACCAAATAATCGAGGTTCTCCCAACCGAAGCTATTAAGGCTTTGTACTATGACAAGCTCTCCAGCAGCCCCGCCTTCAAGGAACTGGTTGACAAGCTCGCTAGTCCAACTTTCAGAGGATTTGTCAAGGCTCTTGCAGACAACAAGAGAATAAAGGAAATAGCCGCACGACTGAGGGCAGTCGGAGTTCATGTTGATGAGTTCATCGCTTGGCTTAAGGAAGTGTTTGGTTTCAACTTCCAACGATTCTTTTACGCTCAAAAAGATTTGAATGACGACCTTCAAGATTTTATTGATCTGATTCCTATGGATGAGATTCTCAGCATCATTGTGAGCAACTTGGAAGACCCAGAAGTACAGGCAGTGTTTGAATACATCTTTGGAGATGAATTTAAGGCTTTGGTACAAGAAGTTGAAGCGATTGCTGAATATGAAACTGTGAGTACTATTAATCTTATTTCTTTCATTTTGTTTTTTTAAAATATAATGTGTATTAAAATGAAAATATTTTGTATATCATAGGATAATAATGACATATGTTATTCACAATAAATAATACTTTATTTGCGTTTATTTTTCTAGGTTATTGCTTATTTAGATAACGCTGGTCTACCCGTTAAGAGTTGGATTGCATGGCTCCATGACCTGATTGGTTTGGCTCGCTCTTCTTCGAGAGTTTCATCATCCAGAGGACTTGATTCCATTATTCACCAAATAATCGAGGTTCTCCCAACCGAAGCTATTAAGGCTTTGTACTATGACAAGCTCTCCAGCAGCCCCGCCTTCAAGGAACTGGTTGACAAGCTCGCTAGTCCAACTTTCAGAGGATTTGTCAAGGCTCTTGCAGACAACAAGAGAATAAAGGAAATAGCCGCACGACTGAGGGCAGTCGGAGTTCATGTTGATGAGTTCATTGCTTGGCTGAAAGAAGTATTCGGTTTCGACTATCTTCGGTACTTTATCGCTGACAGGGCTCTGAGTAATGATCTTCAGGATTTTGTTGATTTGATTCCCATTGAAGCGATTGTATCTATCATTTCTAGTAACTTAGAGGATCCTGAGGTACAGGCAGTGTTTGAATATATCTTCAGTGAAGAGTTCAAGGCATTGGTTCAAGAAGTAGAAGCTATTAAAGAATATAAAGATGTAAGTGACTTTTTAACATACGTCGTTGTAGAATAACGATGAATGTGATTTTCTTCAAGTTCAAATGAGAGCGGTTTAAAATTTTTTTTGACGCTTTATGGCATAACTCGATTAGAACAAAAGTGTATCTTTTGATACTTGGGTTAGTCATATGTATATATATATATATGTATCTATATATGTATATATATATATATATATATATATATATATATATATATATAAGACATGTTCATGAAAACATTTTTTTTCTTTCTTAAACCTTGAAATGGCTTTAAAAAAACCTTTTCAAAATAAAGTATGAAAAAACCAAAGTCGCATTTTTCACACATCCACGTTCTACGATCGTGCGTACATCAGAAATACATAGTTTTTAATAAAAATTTTAAATTATTATTTTACTTTGTTTAATTTTTTTTTATTAACCTTTAAGAACTATTGCATTCATTTTACAAAAAAATATATATGATTTTTTATTCATCATCTTTTGTTGGTAATAATATGTGTATATATTTAATTAATATATGATAAATTTTCCAGATAATGGCTTATTTAGAAGCCACTGGTCTTCCTGTTAAAAGCTGGGTCGCATGGCTCCATGAACTGATTGGACTTGCCCGCTCTTCATCCAGTGGATCTTCTTCCAGGAGTCTTAGCGGCGTCATTGACCAGATCATTGCTGAACTTCCTCTCGCAGAAATTAAAGAATTGTTCGAAAACAAAGTCATCAGCAGTGCCGAGTTTAGAGAACTGCTTGAGAAAATCAAGAGCCCGACTTTCAGAGGATTTATTCAGGCTTTGAAAGACAATACCAAGATTCAAGATATTGCCAACCGCTTGAGAGCTGCTGGAATCGACGTTGATAAACTCCTTGAGCTTCTCAGAGAAATCTTTGGATTGAACTACTAAAATTGTAATATAAATTCCTAAATTGTGATGTATTTTCCGTTTTATTTGAATATCAATAAACAGTTTAAGAGAAATTAAAAAAAGACGTATTTATCAGTAAATTGAAATCATAAATGATTACCTATTTGAATTGTGAAAAGTCAAATTTTTTATGTCCAATTTCTCGTAACACTTCAGTGCTTAAAGTTCAAAAGCTCACTTACTCATTTTTTCACATGAATTTCTTTGGTGCGACGGGACATAAAAAACTGATGCGTTTACTCAGTACCACAGAATAGAGATATTTGTTTGTTTGGAGGTCATAGCAAACTTCAGAATGCCACTCATAAATAAATTCATTAATAAAAAATAACACATTTTGATGATTGACTTGGCATGGACGTTCGGTGTTTAGATTTTGTGGAGATGAATATTCTTGGAGTTCAGGAACTGGAGAGACAGCTGGAGACAAGCTGATCGTGATCGAGTCGAATGAGAGTTGAATTTTTGTTTGTATCGGTTAAAGAAATACAGATAAAAGAGTTTTTTTGTACATTTTTTCTAAAAAAGAGGTTTTAAAATTATAAATGAATGGAATAAAAGTACACCTGAGAGTTTTTTGGTGTAGCTTCAGAAAGTAATAGTGATTCTATCATTGCCATGATTCCATGTTTGTTCACTAGAGCATATATGGTGCCTATTCCTGTACCTTCACTCAAGTCTCGTCCATATCCCTTAGTTCTGGAATAACGACAAACTGTCAGCATGGAACGTTTAGGATTAGAAAACCTAATGTGTTGCAAATTAAGATGCATGCGGCCCAGCCAACCGTATCGCCTTTGCTTGATGACGGCAATAACTTAAAGTAATTTCGTCAGTTTTCTAATTTCTAAGTCCTTGCAAAGTGGTATTGATAAATACATTTTATAATCAATGGCTAAGGTAAATTCCCCTCCTTCCTTTAATGAATTCATTTCTGCTCCGTCAAAATGGCTCGAGCACGGAATCATCTCCTGTCTATAGGTTTTTCCAGAAATGGCGCTCAAACGTTAAATTTAAATAAAACAAATTGTGCATGAGATACGATTGCTTTATTATTTTTAGTTGAAAGAACAGGTATTTGATTACATTATTAATGGAATATGATATCGGCCAATTGGCCGCCGTGGCTTTGCTGGACGGCGCGTATTCGAGAGGACTCGACCGCATGAATCGGGCTTGATATCATTGATGGCATTGTTTATGTAGACTTTAAGGCATAAATCGTCTATTGCTTATTTGCACAGATCAGAGATTTAATGTAATCCCACAAAAAAGTCAAATGGCGTTGAATCACAGGATCTCAGTGACCAGTTGAAGTCGAAGAAACGCGAGATAACTATGCCGTCGAATTTGTCGTGCAGAAGATCCATTGTTACATACGCTGTGTGGCACGTAGCGCCGTTTTTTTAAAACCGTATGTCGTTGAGATCCATATATTTTAATTCAGGCAGAAAAAAAATGGTTGTCATTGACTTCGTTGTTCGGAAATCACGATGGGAATCTTCCCCTTCAGTGAGGATTACCTTTCTTTTCTTCCTTTAATCCGTCAGCGCTTAAAATTTTCTTGGGTTATTCTCGATCACTGGACTACGCAGTTTTTATCAAGTTATAGTAAATTTAATAACAAATTGTTTGTTTTTAATATTGTTGATTCCCCTTCGTGCTGCTGCGGATATCCTAATCAGTCTTCTGAGCACATCCCGTAGTCTTGTCCCTTTTCACCTCTCTATGATAACCGAATTGAGCTTCTCGCTACTACTCGCTATAGGTCCTGTCAAATATACAGATCTGGTGGCTTCCAAAAAGAATTTCAAGGCTTTTAAGACGTTTTGTAATCATTTCGGCGAATTGGTCATGTTCAATCAATTGAATCCCAGTGAGTGAAGAATTCACTTCCTTCTTTTCTCAATCCAATGAAGTGCATATTATGTACTTCTGGATTAATTTCTTTCAGCACAAAGATGCTAAGGCTATCAGATTACTGAGAGCTTCTACGGGCAGCTTTTTTTGTTCGGCAACGAGAAACTTTTCCGTGTATGTGGGCATCGCCAAGGAGACTTATGTCCTCAGATGCGGTGTGCGAATGTGGCGGGCAAGCTGTACCTCTTGCCGTTGACAGTTATTGCGATGTAAGCTTCATTTTGGAAGTTATATGAGCCAATGAACCCGCCATCATTCACATCAAACTGTGACTTTTAATTAATGCATTCGCAACTTATAAATCTAATCTCAAATCTGTCAATTTTGCTTGTTTATTTTAGCCATTGATTCAAAAATAGGCCTCGTCGCTGAATATTACTTTCTTAACGAACGTATGTCCAACTGAGCACTCATTTTGATAGCAAAGTTTATGATTTACACGCCTTACTGAATACTTCTTACGATGATTTGCCTAATATTAAATATTAAAACCTCCAAATTCGATGTAGCTTTACCAACATGTAGCTTTACCAACATGGCCGCTATATTACACTGTCAAAGTTTGAGAACTCTTATTGGAAAATCCGACTCAATTAACGGTGTTTCTAGATAATCTTTTTTGGAATCAAGTCTGAAGTCATATTTACTTTACCTTTCTCAAATACTTGTTCTTATTTTCTTCCCATTTTCTTTCTGTCTCATTAAACCAGTGTTTTGTTAGTAAATTAATTAGGCAAATTTGGATTTGAATTTTTTTCGTATAGTTACTTGCATTTGTCAAATACTCAATAAACGTTTTTAAAAAAAATACAGTTGGAAGAAATCGCAACATGGTAATAATCCCGCCAACGAACTAGAAACTCTTTTTTGCCAAAGATAAATAAATAAATAGAAAAGACACTACACAAAAACGGATAGTCAAAATAAATCAAACATTTAGGTTTTGTTAGCAGAACATTTACTGATTTTAATTATATTGAAACAGTTAAAGCACTTTATTGCTCACTTGTTCATCCTCTTTTAGGATATGCCTCCGTGATCTGGTCTCCCTTCGATGTAGGCCAGAGAAATCATATCGAATCAGACGTTTGCTAAGAAAAGTTTTATGGATGATTGGCCTCGAGAGGAGAGACTGCACACGAAGAAATCGAGTAGATGTTAAAAATCTTAAAATCGTGAAATAACATTGACCCCATATTTATGTCTAATTTACTAAGTGGTTTAATGCATGTGCCATCGTTACTGGAACAAGTGGCATTCAATGTTCCGATCCGCCGGTTGTGAAATAATAATGCGCTGTTCCTTGATCAGCACAGCACAAACTATGAGGTGCACGCACCAATGTCCCGATTGTGTCGCATTGTAAACTCGAGACAAGATCTGGACTTTTAGGTGTAAGTCTTTCTAGATTTAAACAATCTCTAAAATAGACCAGATCTTGTCTTGAGGTAGTAATTTATTTTTTTTGCACTATCTTAAATTTTCTTTCGTTGTATTTTATTTCAATTGTGCCTGTTTTAAAATTAAGTAGGCACAATAAAGGAACGTTTTAATAATTGTAAAATGAACTTAATACGTCTGTAAACAAATAATTAAATAACTGTGTAAACATATTGTCATGTCATAGTAAAGGAGTTTCTAAGTCCATTATTGAAAAGTAAAAAAAAGTGAATAGTCAACAGTATCTAGTAATAAAAAAGTTGAAATCTAACAAAACTAAATTATTCTAATACAAAGTTTAATATGAATATATTCTGCAAAAATATATCGTTTCGTTAAATTATGTTTTTCTGTCCTGATGGTCAGCTGATGGGTAAATTTAAAAAAACATTATTCACAAAACTATAATAAACTTTTTAGGGGTTTTTTAGTGTTACCAAAAATTAACACTTTAAAACATTACATCATCATCATTTCCTTTCCGCACCTAATGGTGTATAGGGCACAGCATTGGTACACTTGTCGCAGTGTATCTTGATTATTTTTGTAACATAAAGGAAAGATGATGATCAGTCTTACGATTCGGGTACCAGTCCAGGGACTACGAAATATTCTATTGTAAAAACACCTTATAAAAAAATACTTCATATCAACCATGCCGGGAATCGAAACCAAGACCTCTTGCATGGTAGGCAAACGCGCTGACCACTACACTGACAAGTTTGAAACATTTGCAGTTTTAATTTGTTAGGAAAAATATTTTTAGGGTTTTAAATGCCTTGTGATTACAACGCAATGGAATAATTTTTTTTTTTTTTTAAACAATATTTTGAGTTTATCCAAATTTTTGTAGACAAGAACTGGATTCAACTCTAGCTTTTAACAATTCATATTACAACAGAGATGAAGAACATTTTAGAGAAGGTATTATGGAAGTCTCGACATCTACAGGGCTTATGACCTGTCATTGGCTGGTTCTACTGGCCACTTTACCCACTGTCTAACATTTACTATTCTGCCCATATTTGAACATCTATATCCCTTCAATTCTTTCATCTGTTGATGTTTGTAGAGTTAAAGAGCTGTAACCTTTATTTATGCGGGTGAGACTTGTGTAATTGAATTATTTCACCTACATACTAGACTAGGCAACGCCTGAAAATGTTATTTTTTCAATTTCTATACTTCTTCATTGACCGGTGGATTTATAAACGATGTTTTGAGTTTGTCCAAATTTTTGTAAACAAGGACCGGATTCAACTCCCTGGGGAGCTGCTTATATTTATATATTACAACAGATATGAAGAACATTTTAGAGAAGGTAATATAGAAGTCTAGGCATCTACTTAAACCAGCCAATGACAAGTCATAAGCCCTGTAGATGCCTAGACTTCTATATTACCTTCTCTACAATGTTCTTCATGTCTGTTGCAAGATGTTTTTTTTTTTTTTTAATGAAAATATGAACTTGGCGTGAAATACTTACCTATGTTAATGATTTATCAATTTATGACCAAGGTAACTCAAAGATTAAATTGTTATTTGGCCTTCTTTAGTATTTTTTTTTGTTTGTTTGTTTTTATCGTGTCGATAAAGTAAAGATATCTTATCTGATTCAAATTGAGATACTTACATCGTCATATTTACATGTGACTTTTAATTATGTAAGAAAAAAAGGTCAATCATGTACTTTAAAAACATGCATATGTTTTGAACTAGAGCAGGGGTCTTCAAACTACGGCCCGCGGGCCAAATCCGGCCCGCCAGTGTCATCAATCTGGCCCGCGACAGCCAATGATTTATTGTCATTAATCTGGCCCACGACAGCCAATGATTTATTGTTGTTACTATTGCTGTGATAAGTTGAAGAAGAAAACACAGAATGATAATTACTCAGTTTTATTTACTTGCGAGGTAAAACTTAACGACAGAAATGATGACATAGAAAACATAACTTAAGTATCTAGGTTTAAGCAAATTAATAACTAACAAATAATTGAAATGAATCCCAGTAATCACAGTGAAACAACAACACTAATGAGATTTATGTAATTGTGATTTTCCACCGACAATAGTTTGTAGTTGTGGATCAATTTTACTTGTACCAATTATCAAAAGAGATTTTAAGATTCTCATCGGTTAATTGAGATCTGTAAACATTTTTTGTGTACTTCATCTTGGAAAACGTTTTCTCACACAAGTAAGTAGTACCAAAAACAGAAAACAACCCACGAGCAAATTTATGCAAATTATCAAATTGTTCCAGTGGAAGACTCTTATAAAATTCCAGCAAAGATGAATTTTGATATTTGTTCTTAATCATATCTGTAAATCAATAATTTTCATTTGGACTTCCGGAGCCAGGGTTTAAATGTCAGAATCAAAAGGATTTTGAAAAAGATTAATTTCATTCGCAATGACATCAAAATTTGAAAAAAGAGTATCGAAATTTATTTTCAAAGCACTCAAAGTTTCGATTGCAAAATCGACGGGAAATTCAGTCTCTGTAGTGTGGCTGAATATTTCACATGTTTTAAAATGTGTGAAACATTTTTTACGTAATTGCGATTGAAATAGTATTATTTTCTGCCTGAAGGATTTGATATTGGTGTATAAATCAGGAAGAAGCTGATTTTCTCCTTGCAATCTCAAATTCAGTTCGTTCATATGATTGATTCATATGATTCATATGATGGATGAAGCTTATATCAATTAGTGACATCAATAGCAGCGAGTATGAAAGTGCGAAAAGTAGTTATAAAGTATGCAAGAGGTTGGTTAAGAATGGAGTGAAAGAACGCAAAAAACGACTAAACGAAGAGGAAGGTATAAAATTGTCCACTCATTTTCATGAAAACATAAAACTGTTTTGGAAAGAGGTGAAAAAGACAAAGAACTCCTCCGAAAGTGGAAACATTAAAGCGATAAAATCAAAAGATGGCCGAATGCTAACGAATGACGAAGGAGTGAAAGAGAGATGGATGGAATACTTTATGGAAGTATACGAAAGTACTGAAAGTGTCCCTGAGCAACAGCTTGGTTGTGCAGAGGAAGATACGAGTGATAATAGGTCATGTGAGATAAGCATGGTAGAAATAAAGAGCGCGCTGAAAAGTATGAAAAACGGAAAATCCGTTGGGTATGATAAGGTTGCTGTGGAATATCTGAAGAGTGGTGGCCAGATCGTGAGCACATGGCTGCACAGACTTTTCAATCTCTGCCTAAAGGAAGGACATACGCCGTTGGATTGGAGGAGGGCAGTTGTCATGCCTTTATATAAGGGAAAGGGATCTCGTGCGGAATGTGGAAACTATAGGGCCATCAGTCTTCTGAGTTCTGTCGGTAAACTGTATGGGAAAATTATAATCGAGAAAGTAAGAAAGGTGACGAAAGACAAAGTGTGGGACGTGCAAGGAGCCTTTATGAGTGGACGTGGATGCACGGATCAAATTTTTGCGCTGCGAATGCTAACGGAGAAGTTTTTGGCAAAAAGTCAAAAACTATTCTGCGCATTTGTCGATTTGCAAAAAGCGTATGATAAAGTAGATAGAATGAAATTGTGGGGCGTGTTGGAAAAGTATGGAGTAAACAATAAACTTATACGTGCAGTATCGTCTCTCTATGAGGAGAGTTCAGCGTGTATAAGAGTTAATGGGGGATTTACATCTTGGTTTGCGATCTCAAAAGGCGTGAAACAGGGATGTGTAATGTCACCATGGTTGTTTAATCTATACATGGACAACTGTATGAAAGAGATAGAATGTATGGGTATTGGAGCAAAAACGGATAATTTTTCAGTAAGCTGCTTGTTGTATGCTGACGATGCAGTTCTGTTAGCAAGCAGCAAGGCTGATTTGCAGCAAATAGTCTCTAGAATGTATGATGTATGCCTGGAGAGCGAATTGGCGATGAACGAAAGTAAGTCAAAAGTGATGGTATTTGAAAGGGATAGTGAGGTTACTGACTGCGTAATAAATGTAAACAACGAATGTCTCGAGCAAGTAGAAGAATTTGTGTACCTAGGAAGCATGTTTTCAAGAGATGGAAGAGTAGAAAAAGATGTTGAAAGAAGAGTGAATGCGGGCAACAAAATGAACGGAGCACTAAGCACAGTAATTTCTAATAAAAATATGTCAATCGAAGCTAAACTGGCAGTGCACAACGGAGTTTTAGTCCCAACACTTATGTATGGAAGTGAAACATGGAACTGGCAGAGGAAGGATGAAAGCCGAGTGAACGCGGTTGAAATGCGATCTCTTAGACGAATGTGTGGGAAATCAATGTATGACAGGGTTACGAATGATGAAATCAGGAGAGAGTGTAAATCTGAGACAAGTATAATTGATAAGATTAAAAAAGGGTCTCTGAGATGGTTTGGTCACGTAGAACGAATGGACGATGAGAGAATGGTAAAACAAGTATATATGGCAAAAATGAACGGCAACGTTAGACGAGGACGACCAAGGAAGACGTGGCATGATCAGATAAACCAAAATCTTAAGTCTGGTCATGTCAAAAGCAGACAGAACCGAAGGGCATGTATGACAAGATGTATGAATGTGGAAGAGGCTAGGAGTGTATGCCAGGATAGACGTGTGTGGCGGTCCATTCTCTCTGCCTACCCCTACGGGGAAATGGCGTGATGGTAGTAGTAGTAGTAGTAGACATAGAATGCTAATTTCCACATCCATTCACTATTTTCTAAATCGGCAAAAGGGCGCCGCTTCTCATTAAAAAAAATTTCGATCTCTGCTTGAAGTTAAAAAAAGCGCTTAAAGACTTTTCTGCAACTAAGCCAGCATATGGCAGTATGATATGGTAAGTCATTTTCTCCAATCTCTTGAATAAACTCGCGGAATTGTCGGTGATTCAGCCCAGTGGGTTTGATGAAGTTAACAACTGATATGACTGGTTTTAGAACTTGAGACATATCCAAACCTTTTCCGCACCTGTTGATGAATGATACAATGTAAGACTAATGGTTTTGAACCACCATCATTTTCTACAGCCTTTGACATAAGTGCAACCACTCCTTTATTTTTACCACACATATTTTTGCCTCCATCAGTTGTAATAGATTTCAAATTTTTTCATCGAAGGTTCTTTTTATTAATGGCATTTTCAACTCCCTAAAAAATATCTGCCCCAGTTGTCGTGCCGTGAATACTATCAATATCAAGAAGTTCTTCATACACTTCATAGCTTTTATCTACTCCGCGAATAAAAATCAACACCTGAGCAGTATCTGATACATCCGTTGACTCATCCAATGCTAGAGAAAACCACTCATGATGTCCATTTTTGTCAGACAGTTGAGATGATATATTTTCTGCGATGTCTTGCACCCTCCGAGCCACGGTGTTTGCTGAAAAACTGACACTTTTCAATAAATTTACTTTTTCGGGGCATATTTCTTCGGCTACTGCAATCAAGCATTCTTTTATCATTTCTCCATCGGTGAATGGTTTGCCACGTTTTCCGATTTCAAGAGCCACACGAAAGCTGGCGCGAGTTGCAGACTCTTGTTCAGTATTCACTTTGGTAAACAAAAATTGCTGCGATTTGAGTCCGCGTTTCAAAGCTTCAAAATTTTCCGTCCGCAAACTTCCTGTATACTTGGAGTAATTTTGAAGATGTTTCGATTCATAGTGTCGTTTAATGTTATATTCTTTGAGAACAGCTATGGTTTCATTACAAATTAAACATAGCGCCTTATTACTGGACTCAATCACAAAATACTGAAAGTTCCATTTATCTTGGAACGTTCTGCATTCACTGTCGATTTTTCGCTTCTTTTCCATACAAACAAATCACACATAAAAACAATAAGTCAAATCAAAATACTTTTATGCGCGGGTGTTACTTTATTTCACAATAGACAGTTTCGCTTCCTTCGCCTTTTCTACGCAGACTGATGTTGATCTGTTCCATGTCTCCGAAGGGGTTTTCCGGAGCAGGATTCTCCTACTACTTTGACAAGAGTCTCTTTCATGTATTTTTTTAATTTTTATAAGATGTACGTCTTAAACTTTAGTTTGTAAATCTAATGTTATTTTAAAATAATTAATTGAATTGAATTATTTGACAATACTGTAGTCTTCATTACTTTACTTCATGACTTTAATCCTTTCGAAAAAAACTCTCAAAAAAGTTATGTGTTGTAATTCACCACTGTAATCCGGCCTCCTGGCCTGTTGTGGTATGATTTTTAAAAATTATTTATTTAATAAACTTGATTCACTTTCAACATTATCATCATCATTCCTTTTTTGCACCTAATGATTCATAGGGCACTGCATCGGTACACCAATCGCAGCATATCTTGATCATTTTTTTTACACGAAGGTAAGATGATCAGTCTTAGGCTTCAGATACCAGTCTAGGGATTATGAAAAATTCTAGTGTGAAAACACCTTTTAAAATAAAAATTTCATATCAACCATAACGGGATTCAAACCCGAGACCTCTTGCATGGTAAACAAACGCGCTGACCATTATACCACGAGGCCGACGACACTTTAAAGGATGTAAAATCCTGTATTTATCTACTAGTATTAGATACTAATGTAAGTCAAATTAAAATTGACGAAAAAACGTTTATTTAAATATATTGATGAACAATATCTAAACATAACAAATTGTGATTATTGTACCCAACGTTATATGTATTGTTTATTGTTTGTGATTAACAAATTAAAACACGGATGGAGAATACCTCAAATAAGGGAATATGGTAGACTAGGCATTTACAGGGTTTATGACCTGTCATTGGCTGGTTTAAGTGGCCACTTTACAAACTGTGTAACAATCCCATATTCCCTTCTCAAAAATGTTTTCCCTCTCTGTTGAAATAAATTTAAATGTGAATAACTCCCTAGGGAGAAAATCCAGCCAGTCTGCAAGCTTTTGGATATACTCAAACATTGTTGAATTAACTATCTGGTAAAAAAAGAAGTATAAAAATTGGAAAATTGTTTTCAAGCGTTGCCTAGCAGGTGATTTGGTTCAGCCGAAAGAATCTCACCCACGTGATAAAGGTTTCAGCTCTTTTACTTCACAAAAGTCAACAGATGGAAGAATTGAGGAAATGTGGATGTTCAAACATGGGCAGAATTGTGAATGTTACACAGTGTGTAAAGTGGCCACTTAAACCAGCCAATGACAGGTCATAAGCCCTGTAAATGGCTAGACTTCCATGTTTCCTTCTCAAAAATGTTTTCCCTCTCTGTTGAAATAAATTTGAATTCTGATATTTCATGCATGATACGAGTATGTGCATATCACGTGCAAAAGTCTTATACACAAATCGTGTTGACCTATCAACTCTAACTTGCCTTTTTACGGCTGTATAAAAGTATAATTGTTGGCGGTAAATAAAAGACATCGAGCTTAAGAAAGAGACTGTAGGCCCTAATAATCGACTAACTTCGGCTTTGTAGAGCGTCGTCTTTGTCATTCATCCTTGTCGACTCGTGTGACAGAGGCGACGCTCTACAAAGCCGAAGTTAGCCGATTATCAAGTCATAAACACTCGTCCAGGATTCTGGTTAAATTTCACAGACTGAAATGTATTCTTCATTCCACCTTGACACAGGATAAGTTAAAAAAATAAGTTAGAAATGAAAATAAGTTTATTAAAATGAGAATATCACATTTTTCATATGATTAAAAAATCAGAAAATCGTCTTGTAAAAGGAAATTTAAATAAATCCGGAGTTCAGTAATTCATTTAATAAGGCTTAGGGTAGAAGAAATCTCTAAGAGCCTGGAGGAAAGCTTCGATGTCAAGTCCAGCAGCCTTCAAGAGGGCTGAGATCTCCTGAATCCTCTCATTGGCGTACAGCGCGTCAATAAATCCTCTGAACTCGGGAGATCCAAGTTGGTCGAAAAGGTTTTTGAATTCAGGGCTGGTTTCCAACTTCATTTTGTAGAAATCTTCGATAGCATCAAAATCAATGATAGCTTTGATTTCATCGATCATAGCCCGAAGACCACCAGCCTTAGTTGGAACGGAGCGGGAAATTCCGATGAGCTCATGGAGACCCTGGATCCATTTCTTGACGGGAAGACCAGCATTGTCAATGAAATCAATAACCTGGAAGATAGATAATAATATTATATAAAGGTCAGTTACTACAAACAGAAAATATTTTTTGATCAATAGGCAAGGATGTTCAAATTTAATCATTTTACAAATTTTACTGTTTTCTAAAGTACCGTATATTCTAATAAAAATGTTTTTTTTTGGTTTTCTTGATAGAGAGAACACTGCGGAACAAAAATAACAGTGTAACTCCTGAGCAATAGTGTTTTGTTGATGGTTCGAATAAGCTGCCACAAGGGCTGATCTCAACTTTTAGCTGCTCGTTTAAAAATAATATAATAATAAGTGTAATTTTAGTTTTAAAGGCAAGATGATCAGTTACAGAGACTAATAAATATTGCTATTTCAAAATACGTGGTTAAAAAAACCCTATCATGAATAAAGGCCTTCATGCATGCTTTGTATACAAATGCTTTTATTGATAGACCAGAATGCGGAAAATAAGTTTCACGAGCAGGTAGTTATTTTTTTGTGTTTGTAACGTTTTTTTGTAAAAAAGATTAATGCAAATGTTTGGAATCACAACACAGTGTCATATGGCATATTTGTTTTGAATGTATGAGAATTAGGTACTGTATACCATTAAAAAAAGTTTGTTAAATGCAGTTAAAAATGTAACGAGTCGCAGTAACTAAGACCACACACGGTTTTCCAATAGATTACACAATTTTATCATTGAGGGGAGACATTTAAGCCCACCATCCACCCGCAGCTGTTATAGAGTCCTGAGGGACTCTCTGTCAGCTGCGCATAGAGGAAAGTTATTATAAATATTCCTAAGGAATACAAACTCTATGCAGATTAAGGAGGGGGGAGGAGGACGTATGGAAAAAGGACAACACGTCGTCCCCACCCCTCAGGATCCCCTCAATGCTTCTGTTTTTTTATTTAAAAAAATATGTTAACAAACAATTTACATAAATAAACGTATCCAAATATACAAAAACATTTTCTTAAAACTATAGTAACAAAACAAACAAAACATAAGTAAAAACACGGATATTTACATTAAGAGAACGACTTTGGATAAAGAAGGACTCCCTGGGTGGTCAGAGGCAGAGGATCCGAATACCACCCCCGTAAGGGGAAGACAAAACAAAAGAACGTATGCGTTCCGTTTATCAGTGAACTAAAAAAACAATCAAATATAACTCACGGAATTGTATTCTGGGATCTGTTCGACTTCCATGACCAGGGCTTTGAATTCTTCGCCGAAGATATAGGCTAGCACTTGTTGGAATTCAGGGTCATCCAAATATTTGAACATGATGCCAACAATTTCATCGATGGGAAGAAGCGCCACAAGTTCATCAAGATCGGTATTCAAGTCTCTTTGCACCTCCACTGGGTTGGCGATGCTGACACCCCCCAGGGCAACGACAGACAGAAGAACAAGAAGGAATTTCATTTTTGATGCTCTAATTTGATGCCTCAAACTTGAATGATTTTTAACAGAAATACTTCAGGTATTTATACGTTTTTTTGAAAAATTAACTATCAAATCTGATCAAAAGTACTGATAATGGATTATATGCACACCTGTAGTTTTTTTATCGAGTTGCAGGTGTTTCTTTGTTAAGTAAATAAAAACAGACGATATTGATCGTAATCTTAAAGAATTAAAGATTGTCTTACTCATTTTTTGGTGAGACAATCGCGGACATACGAGTGGGTTACCAATCAAATTGTTAAATTATCGGATGTATGTACGTTTGATTTCATTATGGTGTTACCTTAAAACAATGTTATTATTTAAGACAAGTGGTTTTGAAATTGTTAAAAAAAAAAAAAAAAAAATTAGATACATCTCCGTTATTATGATTTACACAGATATTTCAATTTTGGTAGCTATTTTCAATTAGTCATAAATAACTAACAATTAGGAAATGGGAATCAAGTTGTGATAAAAGAGATTGCGAAACTCGGACATTTGATTTGTGAGTCGGCTACACTTTATATTTTTTTTGTATTTTTATTATCTTAATTCGTTTTTGTATTTTTATTTTTTTATAGGAAAAAGAAATATTTGCGTTCTTATGATTTACCCAAATATTTAATTTCGAGGGCATTTTCAACGAGTTGTAAATAACTCACTATAGGAAAATGTGAATCGAGTTGGGGTAGAGTGGAATTCGAACCACAGACCTTTAGTCCGTGAGTCCGAGACACTAGCCACAGGTTTATTTATTAGTTATTTTGTTAGCTGTAAGTAATAATGTAAATAGTTTGAATAAAACAACCGACTTTTTTAAGCTATACAAGCTTCTTTCTCAAAGTACACTTGACTAATTAATTTTTTCCCATTTAATTTTATCAGTTTTCTGCCAATGAAACTAAAAAAATCAAGTATTTTTGTCCTGAAAGGCTGGTAATGTGAGATGGATACTTTCGAAAAAAGACTGGAGCGGACTAAAAGAAATATTGTTTACTCGGTTATTGATTGTTTTTTTCTTATTATGAATCGCTTTATTGATTTCTAAGATTTTCAAATTGTCTGAGACAAGATTCAGTCCAGTTTTAAGGCAAAAAGACTTGATTTATTAGTTTCATTTCAAAGAAGCTTGTATAGCTTTTTGTTTTTATAGAAATAAAAGACGAGTGACACTTTAATCGACAAATTTGGAATATCAAGTGGCCGGTTTCATCGCTTTCGCGACATCTTCAAGACTGGAGTCTCTCGCTACATCTTCGAGATGAATGGAAATGATGATTTTGAAACTTTCGACTCCTAGGTACAGGTTGATTACTGTTTATTGAAAATGGGTATTTTATTAAACTCGTATCTGTTAACTCGTAAAAGACTGTGGTAAATAATCCCTTTGCGCGCAGTGATGTAACATCGTGTTGCCACTAGTGAAAGACGGAATACTCTAAAGTTCAGACATTTGAAAATAAAATTAAAATGGAGACATACTGTTTAGTAATTCCCTTTTCATAATTTATGCTAAAAAACATTTAATTAAGCTCTGTTATAGAAATATAAATTGAAAATCATAAATACGCGGCTCATATTACGCGCGTGCGTCCCCCATCACTGTCATTAACCGACTGAATATGTTGTACACAACACCCGCCACAGAACAGCGTCTCTGTTTTACATGTTATGAGTTCTATCTTTCTTGTTATGAGTTCTATCTTCGTGCTCTCTCTTATACAGATGTGTTGCTGAATTAGCGAATATTCATTCTTCACGTAGCAAGGATGAATATTTTTTGTATCAGCATAGTTATATAAATTATACTTTACAAATCCAGTGTGAAAATGTCCATTTAAAGTTTTGAAAAAATACGTGTTAATCATTTTAAAAAATTAGAGAGATATATCAAGTCATGTGTCCTTTGTCGACTAGTGTGACATCACAGTTACACCAGAGTTAATATTTTTCTATTGATAACTTTAATTTTCCATGAGAAACTTCATCGGATTTTTTTTCCATTGACGAAACAATCATTTATACGAAAGCCCGTATGCATGGTCGATAAAATTTATGATAAGCTTCCCAAAAAAAATAAAGAAATAAATTGTAAAAAAAAGAGTGTTAAAAGTGTTTCTAATAAATACACATTTCTATAGCATAAATGAATATTTGGTCTTCAATTGGTCTGCAATTGGATGAATAAAAATGAATTTAATGTAAGCAGCAGACACCTTAATTATGTATTTTTTTTACTGTTTGTATTTTCTCAACTCTTTATTTGTTTACTTTATTCTTTCAATTTTTTCAATTTTTTTACTTTTTTTTTCATTACAGTATTTTTTATTTGTTTTTGGTCTGACTGTAAGAAATTGCTAGTGACAATAATTCCACGGTTGAACTGTGTATACCTTAACGATGCACGTGCCAGTCCCCAGACAATGAAATATTTCAGACAAAATAAATACATTTTTGAAAAGGGGAATTTGGAACTCTAGCCATTTAGATAGCTCATCATTGGGCTGGTTTAGGTGACACACCGTAATATTCACCCTTCTGTCATTGTTTGGTCATCCACATTTCCTCAATTTTCCAAGAAATTATTCATTTTCATTTTTAGAATTAATCTGTTGACAGGACCGTTATTTTTCATTATCATAAAAGATAGTCTTAGGTAATATAAATTTTTGTTACCAATAGAACTTATTGTTCGAGTGTTTTCAATCGAAAAATGTATTATTCCAATGATTGATTATGAAGTGACTAAAGTGATTTTGAATTATTGTTACACCAACAAATATTGCATTTCTTCAAAAATTGGCCATAACTAATAGGCATTCATATTAATATTGTGGTTCCCATATATGAAAAACAGTTTTGTTCGATTTACTCCTAAATAATAAGTCAAGTTTCAAAAGATGCACCAATAATATTGGAGTTCCTCAGGGATCTAACTTAGGTCCTGTTTTGTTTTTGCTTTTCGTTAATGATATTGTATCGATATTTGAGGGAGTGGACATTCTTTTATTTGCTGATGACCTGAAATTATCTAAGACTATTGCTTCTGTTAGTGACTGCGAATCTCTTCAATTAAACCTGGCGAGTCTATATACTTGGTGTCAGAGAAATGAGCTCTTTCTTAATATTGACAAGTGCAGTGTTATTACGTTTACCCGTAATAGAACTTCAATCAACTTCTCTTATAATATAAATAACACAGATCTCGTAAGAGTTACAGAAATAAAAGATTTAGGTATAGTGTTCGATGACAAGTTGTCATTTGCTCCACACATTGATGCAGTTACTAACAAGGCAATGAAGTGTCTCGGATATTTGCTGAGAACGGTGAAGGATTTTAATTCCATCGATTCGCTTAAATCTTTATATGTTGCCTTAGTTCGGAGTAACTTAGAGTATAATTCAATAATTTGGTCACCTTGCTATAAAATACATAACATAAAATTAGAAAAAGTCCAACATAAATTCCTTCGCTTCATAAATTTTAAACTTAATATTCCCGTTGACCAAATCGACTACAACTTCCTATCAAATAATTTAAAATTGTCTACTCTCTCGAATAGGAGAATCTTAACCGATTTAGTAAACCTATATAAAATTGTAAATGGCGCGCTGGACAGCCCTGATTTAACGCGACTGGTCAATATTAAAATACCTTCCCGTCGCACACGAAATAAGTCGGTGTTTGTCGAGGTGTCCAGCGGGCACAACTACTATGTAAATTCACCTATAGCTAGACTTCATCGCCTTGGTAATGAATATGGCGATGTTGATATATTTCGTTACTCATTGAGCATATTCAAGACCAAAGTACTACAGGCGACCGACGCGACTGAGTCTAGTCAATAAATCCTCGATCGTATTTATGTATGCTTAAAAGTTGGCCCGTGTTATGTTTTATATTTTTAGTTTATAAAACCCTTTTCAGTTTTCAACATTTTAAACTTCACTTTAAAGTTTAGTTTACCGGTGTAAAAAATAAAATAAAATGTAATTATGTTTTATTGGAATCCTGTTATGCCTTATATTATAAACATAATATAATGTATGTATTATGTCTTAATAGTGTATTATGTTAACTATGTAACTTTATTTTTAAATTTTAATAATATTTTTTTTTAATTTTTATATTTGAAAAAATGTTAATTATGTTTAATGTGTAACTTTTTCTTATTATATAGTATGTATAATGTAAAAGCCCCATGGGCGTCAACAGAAAGAAAAATAAAAAAAATAAAGAAATCAAATGGTGTATTTAGTTTTGTGAAATTACGACTTTAAATTTTTCTGTATCCTTTGTTACCTCTTGATAGGGACAAACTACTATGCGCCGGTGAGTAGTGGGCGAGGAATCGATTAAAAGGGATTTATTTATATGACAAATTCCAATCTGCATTACTTCACAGGCTGTTTAATCGATTACGTTATGCAGACTGTAAATATAAGTTAGAAGTTAATGAATAGAAAGCAGAAAGCTGTTAAACTGCCGATATGTACAGAAAAATAGATCTATATTATCAGCAGAAGCCGTATACATTGTCAGTAAGCTAATTGCCCCATTAATGGGTGGATTCTGAGAAGCATTTATTCGGCTTCTGGATGTGTAAAACAGTGCATGAGATCTCGGTCTAGTATAATGTTTGGGAACATACAAACTAATCTCTTTCACTAGTATATTTGGATTATTTATACTATTGTTTTGTCGACCTCGTGGTATAATTGTCAGCACGTTTGCTTACCATGCAAGAGGTTTCGGGTTCGATTCCCGACATGGTTTTTAAAAAAAAAATATTTTTCAAAAATATTTACAAAATAGTCTTAAATTAAAGTCCTGCTGAGTTGCATACATACAACTCGTCAGCAGGTTCTTATAAATTACATCGCTTATTTACACTTAACCTACATTAACAATAATTTTACATTACATTATGAAAAATTAAAAACTATTACTAATACAAAAAAACTTTTTTCTAATAACCATAATTTGAGCAAACGTCTCACTCCTGTATTTAACTCAGTATTTTAAATATTGTTTGGTAACATGTTAAATATTTTAGGTATACTGTATTGCAGTGTCCTTTTGCCATATTTATTGCAATATCTAGAAACAGATAGCCCTTCCATACTAGTAAACCTGGTGTTGTATCACTATGAAATATTGATTTAAATAGGTGTTTTTCCAAATTTTCCCTCTCTGTTGAAATAAATCTAAAGGTGTTTTTCCACTTAAAATATTTCATAGTCCCTGGACTGGTACCTGAAGCGTAAGACTCGTCCTCTTACCTTCATATAACAAAAATGATCAAGATACGCTGCGATTGGTGTACCAATGCAGTGCCCTATGCACAATCAGGTGCGGAAAGGGAATGATGAAGATGATGATGATTATTTTAGCCCCAGGATTACCGAACTTGTACCGATGATGCGAACCCAAAAGTCACATTTATCTTTAAATGTGGTGTTTTCGATTATAATTGTAAAGTTAATGCATTTATTTTTATTTTTGAGTTTACTGAATAAATTTAAAGTTTTGATTAAAGTTTATTTTACGACTGACATAGTTCTTTTATTTTAAAAATCTTGTGGTCCCTGTTGGCAACAAAAATCTAAGTGGTCCCGGTCAAAAAAAGCTTGAAAACCACAGCCATAGAGTAAAAGATCGTCATATTTTTTGCATAGTGATAGTTGGAGGATTGGCAATCGATACATTTTATCGCGAAAAAATATTATTCCACCCGGCAAATTCTTACTGTTAAATGACAAAATGGTCCTACTTCGCAACATCTATCTACATGGCAGCCGTCCGTCTTCAAAAGACGATGCTGATGTATCAATTTGACGACTGGGAAAAACAGCTTTCAGGAGAAAAAAAAATTAATGACAAATTATTTGATATCAAGTTTATATTTGAAGCACTAACTTTGTGGTTATTCATTTTAATAAAATAAATAAAACAACTTTATTTTTAACTGCTAATTTTTACGTAATTAGTTAAGACAAAGAAGCTTGTTTGCTTTGAAACCGGTCGGTGAAAAATAAAAATTAGTGGTTAAAAACAAAGTTGTTTTATTTATTTTATTACAAATTATTTGTTTTGAATATTGTTGATTCCGCTTCGTGCTGCTGCGCATATCATAATCAGTCTTCTGAACACATAGAAGCATAGAAGAAACATTCACGTTCTATCACTTTTTCACAATATTTTAAATAATCCCACTTCGCCTATTTATCTGAGAGAGCTCTTCCAACATCTATCACAAAACGGAATGTCTCTTCGTTCTTGTAACGAGAGAACCCTTTTAATACCCTTTCATCGCTCCAACTTTCTTGCCTCCTCGTTCACAGCAGTAGCTGCTCGATTGTGTAATAATCTACCCACTAATGTTAGAGACGCTCCTTATTTATTTACATTTAAGTCAAGATTGAAATGTCACTATCTAAATATTAAAGTTGTTCCTTCATTCTTCTTCTTTCCTTCCCAACTCCTTTCCTCTCTTTAAAGTATAGTGTTCATTTTACATATATTTTTTTTTTGTCAATCTTTTTTTAAAATTTTGTATGAAACTATGATTCTATATTTTTTTTCAAAATTATAATATTATGAGACTCAATATGTCCATGTACTTGAAATTTTTTCAAACTGAACGGTTTGAGTAGGTAGGAAATCGCCTTAAGGCAATATGCCTGCCTTTATATGTTTATAAAGTGTTAAACAAATAAATTACACATTCTGTCGACTTGTCCCTTTCCTGCTCTCAATGATTACCGAATGGATTATTTTGGAGACTTGATCGGGTTCGATCAATTTAATCTCAGTCAGAGAAGAATTCACATCCTCTATTCAATGAAGTGCATATTATGCACTTCTGAATTACTTTATTTCAACACAAAGATGCTGAGGCTATCAGATTACAGAGAGCTCCTTCGAGCAGCTTTTCTCGTTCGGCAACGAGCAATTTTTCTGTGTATGTGTGCACCGCCAAGAAGACTTCTTATATCCATGTGGTGTGCGGTTTGTGGTGGGCAAGCTGTGGCTAGTGTCTCGGACTCGGGGATCAGACACTTTTCCATGGTTCGAATCTTATTCTACCCCAAATAAATTCCCATTTTCTAATATTCAGTTATTTATATTTGGGTAAATCATAAGAACGCCTACATATTTTTTGCCTTTTAAAAAAAAAGTTTAAAATTTACCGTTTCGGTCAAACGATTATGGAAATAATATTTTGATGACTTGTATGAAGAACGTCGGTATTAAGTCATTTAATAAAAAAATGATAATACTAATCATAATTGACATTATCAAACTTACATAAAATAATAAAGAAAGTATTTTTGTAGTGACTGGAACAAAATTTTCAGCCAAAACCGAAAGTGAAACTTATTCAAATAGGTTAAGTCACTTCAAAATACTTAAAATTAGGGGTTTTATGGTCAAACCCCACAAATTCATTAAAATAAACAGAAAATAAAATACGCAATGAAATAAAATACAAAAATTTAATGAGTAAATTTGTTTATTTTTAGCGCTTTTTGTTTCTTTGTTATGTTTTATATATTTATTTATTTTACATAAACGGCATAAATTGCCTTTAACATAAATTAAACATAAATATGAAAAAAAAATTGAAAAAAAACATATATAAAAACATAACAAAAAATTATAAAATTGCATAACTATAACAATAGTAACAAGCAGGTAAAAACATATAAGCAACCAAAAATATTAACGAAATAAATACATAAATATGAAAAAACAAAAAAGGGAAAAACATTTTTAAATATAAAGAAAAGTTTAAGAATAATATTGCGAGAGAAAAAAAGAAATCAGACTCGTTTTATAACTATCAAGTCCAGAACCAAATATATCAGCCTTGTCCTCATACTGATTGCCATATCTATGGAGCCTAGGGATAGGCGAGTGCATGTGATAGTTGGTTCTAGAACTTGCAGAACAAAACGGAGATCTGTGGCGGGTATGTCGATGTATGTATTATGTTACATGTAATATATACTCGTATGCAACAGTTCTTCAATATACCCTATAAGAACATTAAGTTATTAACCATAAAGGGATTACAAAAACATAAATATTATTATGAAAGATCTTAGAACTACTAATCACAAAACCAGTCTAGTTTTTATTTAAGACATTGGAAATACAATAACTATATAAAATAGGCAATTAAAAGTTAAATAATGTTTAAATATAAGCCGTTGAGAGAAAAACAGAAATAAGTTGTCTAGAACTGGAAAATTTTATTTTTGTATGTATTAGCTTTATATGACTTCCGAAAATTATGGAAGAAGTTTTACATAAAATATCTAAATAAATAAAAAAATGCTAATTGTTGGTGGCGATTTTAACGTAAATTTATTATTTAAATTTGTTGCAATAAATATTTAAATATGAACAACAACAAAAATTTTAATATGAACAACTCCCCAAGGAATCCAGCCAGTCTGCAAGCATTGGAGATACACAAAACAATGTTGAATTAACTACCTGGTAAAAGAAGAAGTATAAAAAAATGGAAAATTGTTTTCAGGCGTTGCCTAGTAGGTGAATTGGTTCTGCCGAATGAATCTCACCCACTTGATAAAGGTTTTAGCTCTTTTACTTCACAAAAGTCAACAGATGGAAGAATTAAGGAAATGTGGATGTTTAAACATGGGCAGAATTGCCACTTAAACCAGCCAATGACAGGTCATAAACCCTAAATGCCTAGACACCCATATTCCCTTCTCAAAAATGTTTTTTCCTCTCCGTTGTAACAAATTAAAAAAAGTAAATTTATTAGATATCATCAGTTTATCTATTAAAATCAAAAGTTTATTTTAATCTTTGAATCTAATAAACTTGTTTATGGAGTTGACACGAATAACTGCTGGTAGTGCCACATGTATTGATAATATTTTCACTTACATTGTCCCAATACATAAATCAACAATTAGTGAATTGGACTCTGATCCTTGTGGTCAGCTTATACGAATTGGAAGTTGTGATATAAAAGATGTCAAAAGAAAACTCTCATATAGGTATACCACTAACTGTAAATCGCTTGAAAAATATGAGATTCAATTTAAAAACGAAACATCCATTCATTCTATATAATAAAAACCCAAATAGTTAAAAAAAAAATTTTTTTAATCGGTATACTTCAGTTACAGCGCACCGTAAGACATAACACTGTGGGGAAGTGCTGCAGATGTTGATTCTGCTTTTATGCAATTTACAATATGAGTCCCTGAGAATCACTCAGAGATGTTTATTTATTTTATTTGGGAAATCAACAGTTCTACATACATATTTATAGTAAACAAACAGATATAGTGTATAAACTCAGAACTAATAACAGATTTCCACAAAGTATACAAAGTTAGTAAAGAAAATATATTACGTATTAAATAAATACATATAAGTTCGTAAATATTTTTCAATAATTAAATAATTTTTTAATATTTATTTTAAGAACATTAAGTTGCTGTAAATTGGGCGGGATTAGGACAAGAATGCTAGAAAAGAGGATAAGAAGGGGAAGGGAGATGTACATATTTATTATTATAATGTCTACTAAGCTACATAATGCATTTTTAGTGTAAATTTTAAATCTGACAGAGTGATGTTTGTGTAATCTTTATTTATAAATTTTGCATTGAACACTGAAAAAGTTCTACGAAAAAAAGCATTTATCATATATAAATGTCAGATATGTTGAAAAAATAAATATATTGACAGTCCTATGTCAATATATCTATGAAAACTTAATTTACGTACATAAAAATATTGTTGATTAAAAAAAAAATAACAGAGACTTTTCAACACTAGAAATAAAGATATGTTAGTTGTGCCTGCTACTAGACTGCAAAAAAGGAATAATTATTTTGCCTCAAACTGCATTTGATTCTACAATAAAGTACCTCTTGAAATTCAGACTTTGCCAACAAAAAAAATAAAGATTTTGTCAAGTACAGCCTGTTTGAAAAGAGCTACTATAGAGTCGATGAATATTTGCAGGACAAGACAACTTGGCATTAAATTCGATTATTGATAGGTTTAATTTACTAATTATTGATTGATATTTTACAGTTATAATTTATTTATTGACGTTTATAAGATGTTCGATGAATTTTTTAGAAAAAAATAATTTTAATAATGCTAAGGAGTTTGACTGGCTGCACTTGAAATATATGCCGGAATTGAGTTACTGCATTGAGCTGACTTGTTGGGCTGACTGTTTGGGCTGACTGGGCGTAATCACACCCTGTAGTCTCTTTATATAGTGTCCATGCGGCTTGACTGTGGAATTATCTCACATCCACTATCAAAGATTACATTATCTCTGTTTAAATCACGTCTGAAGAAACATCTCCTTTCTCTTCTTTAATCTTTCCTCCTTTCCTCCTTTCCTCTTTCCTTTTTTTTCCTTTTTCCCATCCAGTAATAGTTTTGATTTAAGGTAATTTATTACGTTTATTTATATTTTTATATTTCTTTAGCTTTTTAATCTTTTTTCTATCGAATATGTTCTGTAACTTGAATTATAAAAATAAAACTTTTATTTTATTGGTTAGTTGGAAAAAATTGCCATTTGGCAATCAGCCCGCCAATGTACAATTAACATTATGTACAAAAAGTTAAATAAATAAAAAAAATAAAAAATATATATTTCTTTTTTATTCATGCTTCCCTAGTAGAAACGATGTTTATGTTTCTACTTTTTGCAGGACGTTGCTCTCGTTGTTATGTGCAATACTGTTAGTCTTGCAGAATATAATGTATTTTATTGCATATAAAATGATGACTTGCTTTATCGGTCTTCGCTCTATTTAAGGAGAAACAATTGCAAGTCTCTATGTCATCGATCAATGGAATATGAACCCCACACATATCATAAATTGTCAACCGTGACTCCATTTCTAAAGATGATATGTCACATTTGTTGTCACGTCATGTTTGTTGTTAAGTGACGTATCTTAATTTGCCACATTTGAAAATAGAAAACAGACACATTGTAAAGTAACACAACTAATATTTTTTAACCCTATTAAATGAAGACACATCATATTTTACCAGATTGTAGATATTAATTAAGACGAACCAATTGGTATGTGAAAAGTAATATATCATACTTAACCATGTTTTTACTGATATTTTATTCAAATCAATTTATTCATTTAATCGTTCTCTTTTGAAAAAGTGTATGGACTTGTAAAATAATTATTTGTGTTTCAATTATTTTTATATCTTGTTAACATTTGATTTTCAATTTATTTGATTATAAATAAAATAGAAGTGCTAACAACTCTTGAACAACGTTCTCGTGTATTAATATAATCTTAAGATTTTTAAAGATGCGATGTGGTTGTGAAACATTAATTTCTTTTGGCAGACAAAGCTAAAACAAGCAAAAGAAGGTAAACTTGAGGTCAACTTGAAAATTCGTCAAAGGAATACGGGTCAAGTGATTTTGTTGGAAAAGAACTTTCAAAAAGATAAAACTCTTAATTGGGTTTTATTTAAGAAACTCTCAAGATATACATGATAACGAGGAAAATAACCGCGAACAACAATATCAAAAGAAGGTCTTTGATGAACTTTTTCTTAACAAAATATGAAGATTAGTTTAATACATCGCGAATCGCTTGAAGCATAAATAAACGGTAATTGTCTTGTCCGGAAAAACGAGCTGAGAGATTTAGGTGTAATTATGAATGAAAAACTCTTATTTGATTCCCATTTTTAGGCATCCGTAAATAAGGCTTACAGAAATCTGGGCTTTATTATAAGCACCACTCTATCATTGAAAACAACCACATCCCTCAGAATTGTATTTAATGCATACGTCCGCAGCCACCTTGAGTTTACTTCTGTTGTTTGAAATCCTCGATATACAAATTATATATCACAACTAGATAGGATACGGTTTCGGATTCATTATCTTTTATTTAAGTGTCAAGCCATTCCTTCTTTTGATTCCGGTGGTCCTTGTTTTGAATCCCAATGTACCTACTCCTCCCTGACGGCGAGTCAAGAAAGCAACGCGTGACAACACAACAACAAAAACCGTACCGCGAGCGTGATAGTGATTTCGAAACACCAACATACAAGGAAACGTTTAAAGTGACCAGTGCAAACGATAACGGTGTTTTTCTGGACCAGTGCCAAAGGGAGGAAATCGTAAGTCCTTACTTCTTTCATTAATTCCAGGATTGACACTCTAAACCATAAAGTCAATTAGTTTACCTAAAATCAAACGTTACCTGTTTTCTTCGAACACGCGTATCGCGAGAGGGCAGGCCTCGTTTACAGTCCCGAGGTCAAAGGTATCGAGCATCCAACAGATACAGAATAGATTCCTTAAACTTTTGGATCATAAGCGTAATACTTATTTTGACTCGTACGAAGACCCTTCTTCCTTTAATAGTTTAACTTCCCTTACTAAACATTGAATCATTTCTGATCTATCTTTCCTCTTCTAAGTTTTAAACAATTTTATCTACAGTCCATATTTCATAGAGCGTATTTCAATCAATTGTTCCATAGAGTCAACACGACAAGTTATTTTTTTATATTCAATTTCAAAACTCGTTTATTTATCGTAGCTACTCCAAATTTAACTTTCTTTGTCCCCATTTACATATTTTTAATACAAAATTTTTCAAAGACTTCAAAAAAACTTTTTGTAACAGTGTAAAATGAAACATTTTTTAGTGTGAAATAAGTTTATGTTCCTTTCATTATGTTCATGTTATTATCAAATTAAAATTTTGAATCGGTCAACTACGAGTATACTATGAAAATTTCTCTCCCCCACTCTATTTCATCATTCTTTAGTGGTCTTTTTTTATCTTGTCTTTTATTTTATATTATTTTAACTGCGTGAGATGTTCTCTCATTATATTTGTGAAAAACTTTAACTGGATGCATGCACTTTTTTATATTTTATATTATATAACAACTGTTGTCTTTCCTAAAAAAAACTAATGCTTTAAAGGTTGTTTTAATTTGAGTTTAAATAGTCTGTATCCGGGTAAATAAAGTAGTGTAGGTGCCCATAAATGTGATGGTCCATAAATGGATCAATCGTCTCCCAGACAAAACTGCTGTCTCAAAAAAATAAAATGTATGGTTCACAGCACCACGATTCTTGAGTTAAACATAATTTTAATTATTTCTTGTGTAGCTGCGGTGTAACATGAGTCTACATAGGATACAAGACTTTATATATCTTTCTTATTTTTTTAAATGATGCAGTTCTTTTTTTGTAAACTTCAAATAGACATTTTCATACCGGATTTGGAAAGCAAAATTTGTATAAATAAATAGGATTTTACCATATATTTATACGAATTTTTCCTTGCTATGCGAAGAATAACATGAATAAATGTGATCTCAATACAACAATAAATCTGTTTACTGTATAAAAGGAAGCACGAATATAGAACTTGTAACAAGGAAGAAGAGGACGCTGTTCTATTGGCCGGTGTTTGTGTGAAAGAGACAACAGCATTCCAATAGTATGATAGATACATGTACCATGCAAAAGACAAGAAAAAAAGTTATGTGTGTGTTTATCTCATTCGTTATTTAGCCAGTTATTGGCAGTGAGTAGGAGTGTACACACGTTAAATGATGGGCGTACTTTTTTTTTTGCTATATTGAGCCTGATTTATATTATTATTGAACTAAAAGTATGTCTATATTTTTTTTATCAATGTCTGAACTTCGGAATATTCTGTCATTTGCTTGATGGAACACGATGTTAGAGCACCGCTCTTAAGTGAATTTTTTAGTAGCGTTAATTTTAATAATTGTCACCACCCCAACCTCCAATATTAGTAAGTAAATAAATCAAATCATCAATATCAATTCCTGTCTCCCTCAATCGGTCAACGTTTTTAAGATACTCTAGATTATCATAAAGACTATAGATCAACGATTGGAATTCCAGTGATCCAAACATTTCAAAAAGTTCCTTGAATTCATCACTTGTCTCCAATTTTGAGTTGTACAGTTTTTTTGGTCATCTTTCGGAAGTATGGCTCTTATGTCATTGATAAGTCCTTTAAGTCCTCCATTAGCTTTGGTGGTATTCGGGTATTCTGTAGAAAGTGGCTTTAGTCCAATCAGGGAGTGCAACCAGTTAATCCAATCGTAGACCTCAAGTCCCGATTCATTAAGGAGTCGCGCCATCTTAAAGAATGAAAAAAACATTATCTCTTATTAATTATTTAATTCGATTTATAAAAAGTTAGGAATGCCATAATAAACAGAAAAACAGATACATAATCTCGCCATCTAGAAATCGATAATGTATTTTTATGATGCCACTCCACAGAAGAGGTTGAATTTCATCATGGCAATATTTATTTTGTTTGCTGCCGCTTTGAATTTTTCGTCGCAGTCTCAATCTTGAGGACAAGTTTCTCGTCCTCCATTGGTCTCTTTTCTCTGCAGCCCCTTTCAGCTCGACATATGAGGTGCAGTTTGAATCTTCGCACACTTGCTCCAAATATTCCCGTCGGAGGCGCTCTCTGTAATTTGTCCCCTCAGCCATTCCCTCTAAGACGTCATGCAGGAGACCCTCGTGGCGTATAATGTAACCGATCCATTAGGCTTGCCTCTCTGATATGGTTTCGATTAGGTGCCTCCCTTCTTCGATTCTGCTGAGAACCTCGTCATTAGTGATGTGGTCTCTCCAGGAAAGGCCTAATATTTTTCTGTAGCACTACATCTCGAAGGCCTCTAGTCTTTTTTTATCTCTTTCGGTAAGGCGCAATGTTTCACAACCGTACACCAACCGTACATCCGTACAAGGATACGTATCTACAGTGAAACATTCATGTAAAGTTTTTTAGCCAGGGGTGCTATTCTAAACCACTCTTGCGGCTTTTTGTATACAAATACAAGAGATAATACGGCCTCGAGAGCGTTTGGAATACCAGCCCAGCAGATGCGCATTCTTCCTACACTGCATTTTCCTTCTACTATTCCTTGTTATTGATATGAATTATTTCGTTATTCTTTAACCCCATAAAATGTTCAAAGTACTCAATGATTTTATTTAATATTTCTCTTTCTTTTTCCATACGATTTAATACAACACGAACACTGTCTAGTGTCTAGTGGGATGAATTCTTCAAATCTATTTGTGCTAGCTTTGGTGAGAGTCTAGCTTTCGACTGAGCCGCAGAGGAGGTACTGGAAATAAATACATAGCAAAACACAACTATTTGCATACGCAGATAAAGATAAAGTTTATGTCACTAAGAAGGTCACCCATTTTGAAAAAGCAGTTCCATGGCATCATTGCCATCTCTATACAAACAATATTTATCTCCTAAGAGTGATCCCACTGATTTTTAACCAAGCATAACAAATTATAATATTTATTCAGACTATTTTTGTATTTTTTATAAATTTGTTTAGTATTATTATTATATAAAACGATAATATTATTATTTTACTTTAATTTGATAAAATAAAAGTGTTCTAATGATCTACCTAAATACTGACATTTTAGGGCCATTCTAAGTTGAAAAAAATAACTGTGTTTTAATTGGGAATACGATAATAACACATTTAATTTTTTATTTAAGTAATAAGTCTCTACGAAATACTGTACAGTAAAAAAAATGCACCAAAAATATTTTTAAATTCGTAACTTTGAAATCCCGCAAAAACTGTCATTGCATCGGCCACGCCCCCAATACGTCACGATCCATGTTAATTTTGAACTTTGCTCCTAACCTTTCGAATTTTTATAGAACATCGTCTCGAATCTTGATTTCACAATTATCAATGCCAAACATGTTACGTTTTTCTAGTGGCCCATTTTTTCGTAATTATTTTTTTAAGTTTTGTATGATAACATTTCTCCACAATATCCATATTGATTTCAAAAATACAATTAATTATTCTAAATTAATTTCATATATTTTTATCGGTATTCGTAGAAAGTGATATTTTCCTATTGAATAAATAAATTAAAAATATTATTATTTTAATATTGACATCGTTTTTTTAAAAATAAATTAATTGAAATCGGTAGCTTATCTATAAAAAACACAGTAAAGATTATCCAGGTCGACAGATATAAAACTTTGATTAGCAATAATACTGAGTATTTTATTTTGAGAGCGATTATATATTTTATTGAATTTAATCCTTATTAATGCGTTATTAAGATATTTCTACGAGTATGAAAAATAAAACATTTATTAAGAAATATTAATACACAGTAGTTAGAGCTGTTAACTAAAAGTATTTGGGTATTTTTATAGAGTAGAATTTTAAATGGGATCGTCATATATTTAAACTTTCTGGTCGATTACGGACTCTTGTGAGTACTTTTTATAAGTTATCTTTTGTTTCGCCTTAAATCACTATATATTTTTTTTCTTTAGTAGAATCAATAATAAGATATGGTATAAAGTCGTGGGGACATTCGACTAAAACTAATATTGAAATGATCCAGGGTCTACAGTACTCTATAGTTAAGAGAATTGTACCAGCAGAGATTTACGAACAAAGAAGTAATAATGTTCTCCTGTACAAAACAATCAAAATTCTGCCTGTTCGAGGACTATTATAGTTTTGCATCATTTTGGAACAATTTAATAGTAATACATTCAAGTTTCCTCTCAAACATAACCATAATACGCGCTTCACGTCTAATGATGGCTTGGTAGCACCAAAAGTATGTAATAAGTATGGAAATAGAACTCTAAAATATTTAGTACTTAGAATTTTTAATTTATTACCAAAAGAACTTAAATTTAACTCGCATTGTAACAATAGTAAAATAAGAGAGTGGCTACTCGATCAAAAGTTTATATATGAATAGTAGCTTAGGTGTAAATATTTTAATATTTCATATTCCCACATAAGGTCACCCTTCTGTTGTTGAGAAGACCGGAGTTTGACGTTTGCAAAAAGAATGCCATATATGAAAAAATATTTATATTATGTTTGGGAATTCAACCATAAACAGGTAGGTATCTACTTAAATTTGATATTTGAATATTAACAATGTATCGAAATTCAATCATAAACAAGTACTTACTTATCAACAAACAATCAAACAGTACCTAGGTACTTACTTATCAACAAACAGTCTTTTTCCAAGACATGCCAACGTTCGGGCAGGAAAAGGTCGTTCGGGTCAGCTAGTGTACATGTATATTCTGATCTTTCCGGCTGTTAATTTTATATGTTATTCATTGTTTTTATAAATGTAGATAATATTATATAAGTTGGTACAAATATAATCTCCACCAAGCTACAGAAAGTGGCTTAGTGGGATTTAAGTTTTAGTAAAAATATTAAAATTGAAATTTGAAAACTGTAAAAATGTATAATTATATTAATTAAATAAATAAAAAAATTAAAAATGCGAACTCTTTCTTAAAAACGTACAGTTGTCTTTTTCGTGGTGTTAAGGAAGCATTTACAAAAGAATAAGAGAAAAATAATGTTTAAATACCTTTTCATGAACATTTTCAGCCTCCGAATAATCCCTTAATGGTAAAATTTTCTCGTTTTAAATGTTTTACAACATTAATAGTAATACAAAATATTTAATATAAAATTATATCTTTCTTCTTTTAATTCATAGACATCTTCAAAATTCAATACAATTTCTTTGAATTCTTCATCCAAAGTAACATAATTAATTTAATGAATGAGGGCTGGATCTTTTGAATGTTCGTAAATTACTTTGAAAATCTCATCAAATGGAAGTAAATCTTTGTAGTCTTGTAAATCGTCAGTTAAACTCTTTGGTTTCTCAAAAAAATCACTCAAAATTAATGAAAACCCTAAAACGACAAACGTAACTAGAATTATCATTATTAAAAACACATACTTTGTCAAAAATAATTCCAAATTATGTTAGAACTAATATTGTTAAATCGATTTTTTAAGCAATCAGTCTGATAAGATAAGTGAATAAAATGTATCAAATCTTGTACATTGAGTTTTTCTGGGTTATTATGCCATGTATTATTTGCACTTTTTTCCGACGTTTCGGATCGCGTTACAGCACCTATCATCAGAGTCAACCTATCAATACCCATAACATCAATGTTATTTGTGTCATATATTACACGAGTAACGAGTAGGTATATAACGTTATGTACTTAGGATTCGTACCGAGTCGAAGTTCTTGCCGATGTTTAATTTATTTATAATTTTTTTATTATTATAATCTTTTTTAGGAAGCAAATATATATTAAGTAGAGGCTAACGATTTGTTGGATGGATTAAATGGTCATAATCGTAGAACGACGACGCATATGATTTTCTTTAACTTAACTTGAGAGCGGTTTAATTGATTTTTTGCCACTTTATGTTGCAGCTCGATAATTACACAATTATATAATTTGATATATCGTGTCGTATCGTGTCGTATCGTGTCGTGTCGTACCGTACCGTACCGCGCCGTGCCGTACCGTACCGTACTAAAGCTACCGCAAAGAGAATTCGCAACGATGAAGTATTAAGAAGCATGAAAAAATAAAGAAAAATAATAAACACAATTTTAAAAATAAAGCTTTGGACATTTTATGTGATGAGAGAAGTTTGAAATAGTCCGTACCATACTGCAAGGAAAAGTTGAAGGGAAACGCGGTGTAGGAAGACAAAAATATCAGATGTAGTGCCCTATGCACTATTATGTGCGGAAAGGGAATGATGATGAGAGTTTTATGTAGAAATCAATTGCAACATTAGGCATACTAATATTTCTGACTATATATTTGACCGATATACTGAGCCTACGAGTGTTTTTCGTGCCATTTTATAAAATATGAAATATACGCATAAATAAAAAAAATAAAAAAAATGATGTGATCGAATTATTTCACATACGAGTACTCGACGACGCATGAAAACAATTTGTCAATTTTACAACTTCTTCTGTGACCAGTTGGTTTTATTACAATATTTTGAGATTGTCCAAATGATTGTTGAAAAAATACTGTATTTCATCAAATCAAAGCTAGGACACAACTTACATAATAATAACTACCTCAAGACAAGACCTGGTCTACCTTAAAAAAAAAATAATCTAGAAAGACTTCAACACCAAAAAAATCCGTTTAGAGTTTACAATGCGACACAATCGAAACATTGGTGCATGCAACCCATAGTTTGTGCTGTGCTGAGCTATGCTTATGCTGTGCCTGATGAATAAAAAGTTGCAGACAAAGGAATTATAAAGACGAGTATCTACAATGATATCTAATAATAATAATAATACACTGACACTCCGGAACGTGCCTGTTGGCCAGTGGAGTGGCCCCTTCCTTATGGAATAAAATAACTATTTATATAAAGAGAAAATGATATTGAATGTATCTTTTGTATAGAGAACCAAATTGTATTATACATTGGATAAAATAAATAAACAAATAAAATAAACAAATATCTACAGCCTGGACAAAATTTTTTTTTTTTTTTTCCTATTTTCATGAATCGAATAATATTTTTGGAAACATTTTTATAACATCGAATTGATTTGAGTTATTTTTAAGACTTTTCAAAATAAATTGGTTGAAATGTTACTACCAACCAGCGGAAGTGTAGCATTTTATATTTGGCCGCGCAAATATGAGAACCGGAAACATACTCTATTTCCGGTGTCGCGTTAGATGAAGATTTAAACCGGAAAGTACAATGTTATTAGATACATAATATTTTCCTTCTGGAGCTAGACTATAAAAGAGGTACTGTTGTATCAAAAGAATAAGCTTATCATATAAACATTTCAAAGCATATATCATTTTATTTTTTCTAAGTGGAATAAAAAAACATTGTTGTGTCTGAAAAATCTGAAAATCCGGAAAAAGAAAATTGAGCGGAGTGAACATTTTTCCGTCTCGTGATGTAGTGTGGAGCCATATTGTGCTCACCATACCTGGGGTTCCGGGTTAGAATACTGATTGGTAAGATTTTTTTACATTGATAGTGGTTTTTCACGACGATATTTCATATTCATTCTGAACTTGCGACTGGTGCGTAAGTCTGGTCATTTCATTACAAATACAACCATCTAGTTTATTATAAATGATCGCTGATACGCTGTGATTGTAGTGCGAATTCTGAGTCATTTGCACCAATAGATGCAGATGAAGACATTTTTATTTTTAATCGCAGTTAACGCTTTCCTTACTGTGCTAAAAAAATCAGCGCGTTCCGGTGCTGTGTAGTCAATACACATTAAAAAATGAGGGGTTTAAAATCTAAAAAATGGAACACTCATAAGAAATTGCTTCAATCAGCTTTATTTAAAGCCAAAAATCATAATATTTGAAACGTAATAGCTAAAAACACCTAAAAAAAACCATCAGTTCATAGCACGTTCATAGCACGAGCAAACGGTCTACCGTTAACGAAGCTTCAAGAACAACTGAGCGTTTTGTGACATTGTACAGGCTGGCTTACATCACCCCTAAACATGTCTCTTTCACTTTCGATTAAATCTTTATTTATTAATTAACGGACTTATTCAGTCTTTTCAACAATGGCAAGCCCATTTTCTTATTATACATACAGGTAAAATTGAAATAAAATGCAACTAAAGGAAATTAAAGCAGAGTGAGACGTAAATACTATTTGAGACAATATATCTTATATTCGCCGTACAATCAATGAGGAAGTTCAGCCCCACGGAAAATTGGATACAAAAAATGTTTTCTTGCGAGCGGTAAAAATCAAAGCATGAAATTGTGCGGCAAAGTTTCTTGAAAATGTACGAAAGAAATAATAAAAAATATTTTTACAAAAACGCACTACTTTGATTGACGTCACTGGTTCATATGAACCAACCAATGATGTGAGACCTGTGAAGGATATCCGCTTGACTTACCGTAAACGAACCGATGAGATGAACTCACTGAGAACAACCTCTGACGTCACACGCGGAGTTATTTCAGAAATACAAACATTTTTTTAGGCTTAGTTTAATAGTATATTAAAAAATACGTTTTTTAAAAAAAAGGCACTAAACTTCCTACTTGCTCCATTTTTTCTGCTTGCAAGGAAACATTTTTTGCTCCCAATTTCCCGTAGCAGTGAACTTCCCCACTGCCTTTACTATTTTTACCATTTATAATCTGACGAGTTCTTATGTTTTTCAGGTTTTAAAATCTCACAGGTCCTTATTTAGACTTCTAGACATGTGAATTCGGTAGGTATGTGTGACTACTTACAGTAGCTTTGGAGTAGTTACGGTGGTAACATTAGTAGTTAGTAGAATAGAAGTGTGAAGTAAAACCACAGCGTGAACTTGGCTCGGTCGCCCTTTACGGGGTAACTTTATTTTCTTAGAACACAATAGGCGCCCAAGCACTCTGTGCGGGTAACCGTAGAAAGAATCCAGAGACGTCACTAAAGTTTCTCATCATTTAAATAGTTTATTTGCTTTTTCAACATTGACTGATTGACCGACCAAGAATTGTCAATGAATAACTTTAATCAAATTGATCAATTAGTTTAATAAAATAATACGAACGTCTAAAAGCTGTAGTACGCTTTAAAAAACTAGGTAAATCAAATTATGACTTCGATAGACAAATAATATAAATCTTGTGAATAATTTTCAGCCAATTTTTAACACTGTTCTGCCAACACCCACATTTCTTTAGTTCTTCCATCGTTGGTTTTTGTAAAGTCTAATAGCTAAAACCTTCACTGAAGCATTTGAATAAACACAAAGTATTTTTGATTTAGACCGGAAAAACGCCGTTATCTAGACTTTATAATTGCAACAATATTTTGAGTTTGTCTAAATTTTTATAGACAAGGACTGGATTCAACTCCCTGGGGAGCTGTTAACATTAACATATTACAACAGAGATTAAGAAAATTTTAGAGAAGGTAATATAGAAGTCTAGGCATCTACAGAGCTTATGACCTGTCATTGGCTGGTTTAAGTGGCCACTTTACACACCGTATAACATTTACCATTATGCCCATATTTGAACATCTATATTTCTTCAATTCTTTCATCTGTTGATGTCTGTGAAGTTAAAGAGCTGAAACCTTTATTTATGCGGGTGAGATTCATCTAATTGAATTATTTCACTTACACACTAGGCAACGCCTAAAAATTTTTTTTTCAATTTCTGTACTTCTTCATAGACCAGGTGGATTTGTCAACCATATTTTAAGTTTTTCCAAATTTTTGTAGATAAGGACTGGATTCAACTCCCTGGGGAGCTGTTAATATTAACATAGTACAAGTCCATACTTTGGTCCCATAAATCAGGATCGGCACCATTTACTTCAAAACTTATAACTTTTATGGGAAAAAATAAAAAAAGCCTATTAAAACCGTTCAAAATGTTGGCTTTACGTTGACTAGCGGGCACCTATTTACGTTGGCCGCTCGGAAGAATACTGGACAAGAGTGGGGGCCGGCACGATTCTCATACCTAGAAAAACTGTAGGGTAAGATTTCGTAACGCTGTATAAATATGTGCACACGTTAAAAATAAAACATTGTTTGAAAACAGTAAACACTCTCGTCTATCTCTACTCTGCCCGATTCTTCTGTCACTTCATCTTCACTGCAACTTTCCTGGACTCAGCCGAATACAGGAACGGATTTACAACCGGCTAGTCGCCACTATCAGCCAACAGTATTCTGAATAAATATTCATACCTATCGCAGCTGGCAGTAAAATACCGGTGCTTTGCCGATATTATAAAATATGACTATTCTTAATACGGGGCGGAAACGCGTCTCGTACGTGTTTTAAAGATCGATGTTCTTTCTATCTTCTCGAAAATCGAGTAACTTGATTTTTTAATTTCAATTTCATTAATCGTGATTTTATTTCAATTTAACGTTATTAAATTTATTGCCCTTTTTTGAATTCGGCAAATTACACGGAAAGCTGATGAAATAAGTTTAATACAAAATGAATAAAATAAAAATCTTTAATGCCAACAGACATTATTTATTTATTTATTTACATACATAAGTTTACTGTACATTATTTGAGACATACATCCCAATTCCGTGGGACTAAAAGTCCTGTGTTGAGATGGGAAGAGCAAATAGTTGACTCAGACACATGAGTATCACCACAAATATTTATTTATTTATTGAGGAAATCATGCAGTTCTTATAAAAATACAAGGCACAAAAGAATAATAAAAAAAGTAAAACCAATTACAGATTTCACATTAATTTATTATGAATGCAAAGGGAGAGGGGGAAAACTGATTAAATTCTAAAAAATAAACTATAAATATTAAATAAAAAGTACATAAAGGGAGAAGACATTGCAAAGCTCTAACTATACTTTCCTTCCCCTCTCTCTCTGCTTCCATGAACATTTATATTTCTTAGTAAAAATTCACAACCAACAATAATTAATAAGAAGAGTTGAAATTAAAAGTTAAAATGAAAAAAGAAAAATTAAATTTAAAAGTAAAAATTAAAATTTTTAAAAAGTTAAAACCAAATGATAAAATTAAAAGTAAAAATTAAAAGTTTAAAGTTAGGCAGGAGATAAATATAGGATAAGAAAAACAATAAAATAATTTTAAAAACATATATATGGCACATCAATATGGTAAACAGTAAACTCAAACATTCTGAAAACCATCAGGGAGATTCCCACTCTAATCCCTCCCACTAAGAAAAATCCAGCCCTTACATCCTTTTTTGAAAATAGTTTCATCCTTGAGAGCTTAATACGCTCTTCCAAAATATTGAACACTCTCGGTGCGATAAATGAGAGATGTCTCTGAGCAAAAGTTACGGGTTTTGGGCATGCCATTTTGATTAGTTTGAATAAATGACTAAATGGCAATCACACGAGTATTAGGAAAAACTGTTTATATACGTTTATAGATTAATTGACATTAATTCAGTCTAATTTTAACAGAAAAAAGGCCTTTTTTTGATAATGACGTCTTATGAATGAAACGAAAAATAATCTTAAAGTGAATATATAATTATTTTGCACGCCATTGGAAAAATACCCACAAAACTAGATGAGCTCTATGGTAAACTTTCAAATGTAGATTTTCAAACTTTAAAAGTGCAGATCGCTATGTTTTTAAATGCATCAAGTCTTCTTAAAAGAACATTTATAGCGTTGAATTTATCTTGCGCATCCTAAAGTGCAAAATGCAGTTTATGTCGCAGTAAATAAAGAAAAAAAAACATTTTTTGTGATTCTAGCACTATATAGAAATGTCTTACAACCAATCAAATAACATTACGTGTGATTGATCAAATATGTTTTCATTATCAATAATTATTGTGTACGCTGTTTTGACGGGTTTGAATTGGTATTCCTTGCTACCAACCAAAGTAACATTATCGGTAATTGATTATAATATACATATATATTTATATATGTATTTATTTAATGTTTAGTACGGTGCGCTGTCTAAAAGGGTGGGTTTATTGCTTTGTAAGAATTTCTTACAACCAACCAAAATTACATTATGGGTGAATAATTGTAACATATATGTATTTACTTAATGTTTTGTAAACTGTTTAGAGGGGTTTATTGCTGTATGAGAATTTCTTACAACCAATTAAAATAACGTTATCGGCGATTGATCAAAATATCTACGTGTTTAAAAAAATTTTTTTCTACGCTGTCTTAAAGGGTTTATTGCCAATAAACATGATTTTACAACCAAAATAAATTTTTGTTTCATCAAATACGTATTTGAAGGTACAGGTTATGAAGAATATATGTCAATTTTTATGTGTTTGAAATTAGTTATGGCATTAATATATTACAACAAAGGTGAAGATAAGGTGATAGGTAATAAAGATATCACACGAGAGGTAGTATCATACATGATAAATATAGTACAGGCAATTGGTAAAATAAACCAAAGTTGGGAACAAAATTCCGAACACTCCTCTAGTGGAACGGAAGGCCTGTTGACTACTGCCAACAGGCCGGCTTCTTTTGAAGAGTTTTAAGTGGTTTTTTTCTACACGTGAGCAAATGCTGAGAAGTTCCTGACTAGCCATATATTCCTCCTGATCCCAATAGTTTAGATAAATTTTAAGATATTTAATTGCAGAAAAATCCACTTTTTGAAATATAAACCTTGTATATTATAAGCAAAGTAAATAATAAAGCAACTCCCAAGAAGGCATATAGAAGTCTAGGCATTTAAAGGACTTATGATCTGTTATTGGCTGGTTTGTGTGGCCACTTTACACACTGCATAACATTCACCATTTTTTTTATGTTTAAACATCCATATTTCCTTAAATCATCCATCTGTTGACCTTTGTGAAGAAATAGAGCTGAAACCTATATCAGGTGGGTGAAATTCATCAAGCTGATCCATTTCACCTACTAGGCAACGCCTGGAGTGTGTAAAATGGCCATTAAACCACCCAATGACAGGTCTTTAGCCTTTAGTCTTTAGTCTTTAGCCTTTAGGTCTTTAGTCTTTAGCCTTAAGTCTTTAGCCTAACAACTTGTAAAAAAACAACTCGATGATTTATAAGGGTTAATGAAAAATGTCAATGTATAATTTCTTTATTATAAAAAATACTTTTACCTACTTTAAATTTAGTGTAAGTCCCTCTCCAAGCAAAAAAGCTTGTCTCTTTTTAAGAGAATAACGGCATTAAAATATAATAACAAAATTCTTAACCTATATGTAATGTAATAAAATCTATAATAATGTGTATGCAATTTATCAAATAAATAAAATAATTAGGACGTGTTTAAATAAATAGCCCTCCACTCAAGTAGCGAATGCCAAATCAGAATCAACGACGCTGTCACAGATTGGTTTGAGGTCACCACCGGAGTTCGTCAAGGTTGCGTCTTTGCAACGTTCCTTTTTGTAATCTTTATGGACTTCATCCTAAGAAAGTATATTTCACTTGATCGAAGAATATCCATCTCCTCCTCCAAAAAACCATGCAACCTAGATGATACCGATGATGCGGTTATAATTGACGATTCTGTCAGGGGTCTTCAGCCCACTGCAGATAGCCTAAATAGGCACTCTTCATGCATGGGTTTAAACATAAATATTGCAAAAACTCATGTACTGTGTAAAACTTCGTGCCTTGATGCCTAATATCTCCTGACTCTGTCAAACCGAGTCATCGAACGAGTCGAGAGTTTTAAATACCTGGGAGTATATCTTACGGAAAATGGCAATTTTCAATTTTCAAATAAACAAGTTATTAATTTTACAAAAAGAGATTCAGTTGCACAATTTTGAATTTCTGAAGACAGAGCATTTCATGCCAAAGGTCCAGCTATTGCAAAATCCCTATCGCCAAATTTTGAATTCTGGTCTTTCTCTGATCTTTACCAAAAAAATTTTTTTTTATCAATTCAGATAATTAACAAAATGTTCAGATAGTGATAAATTTTGAACCTGGGCCAAAAGTAGCATGAAATATTTTTTAAAATAAGTTTTACATTCAATGTGATCTAAATTGTAACTTTTTAGACCCCTTTCACTTAGATGTCTAAAAAAATAAAAAAAACTTCATACCATTATCGACCCACTCTGATGTTGATATTAATGACTCCCTGGGAGGTGAAATTCTGTCCTTGTTTACCAAAAATTTGGACAAATTAAAAACATTGTTCAAAATGGTGAATGTTACACAGAGTGTAAATTGTTAACTTAAAACGAGCGGATGACATGTCATAAACCCTGTTAATGCTTAGATTTCCATACTCTCCCATAATCAATTCATCTCAGTTGAGAAATATACATTTAAAAAATTCCTTAAAAAAACTTCAGTATTAGTGTTTGGCCATAGTGGCGGAGCGTTTGCAGCGCGGTGCGGGCGCGGTGCCTTGCTGCGCTCACGCGCTAACTATGCACACTTCACTTGTTTACCATATGTTTGAGTTCACCACATCCGCGCCACGCTGCAAACGACGATGGCCAAGCACTTTGTCTACAATAATTTGGGTATTTTATTGATATCTAAATACTTGAAATGAAGTTTGTCGCAAGAGGTAAAATTAGCAGTTCGCAATGCAGTCGTGGTGCCGATCCTGATTTATGGGACTGAAGTATGGACTTGGAAAAACAGGGATAAAAGTAGGCTGAGTGCTGTCGAAATGCAATCTCTCGGGCGAAGGTCTATTAAAATTATATGAGATAGATGCACAAATGTCGAAATCAGTGCATCATGTAAAGCTGAGATAAGCATTATCGACCAAATCAAGTAAGGAGCCCTGCCTTGGTTTATATATGTAGAGCGAATGGACGTGGAAGGATGGTTAAAAGGTTTACGACGCGAATTTTGATGAAGAAGACCGAAAAATCCATGGCATGACCGAATCCAGCAAACACTTGAAGATGGACATGTCAAAAGTCGTAATAATCAGCGTGCGTGCATGCGAAGATGTATGAATGCAGAGGGAGCAAGATATGTATGCAAAGACAGAATGATGTGGCATTCTATCCTCTCTGCCTACCCTTACGGGAAAACGGCGTGATACTTTGTTCGGTTGTTTGTACAAATAAAATATATTTTTAATTATTTTTTTATTTGGCAATTGTAGTCTGCATTACTTTACGGATTATTTAATTCGTCATGTAATGCAGGCTGTAAATAAAAGTTAGATGTTGGATGAATAGAAGGCAGATCGCTACTAAACTGCTGATATGTACATGGAAATAGATCGATATTATCGGTAGAAGCCGTATGCAGCAAGCGAATTGCCCTAGTACTGGGAGAATTCTGACTTACATTTGCTCGCCTTCTGGGTGTGTAAAACAGTGCATGAGATCTCGCTCTAGTATAATTATTGGAAACATGCAAACTGATCTCTTTCAGTATAGTTGGATTACATAATATATATTTCCATAAATTAGCTTTTAAAAATGTTTCCCAAGACAAATTTGACGAGATTCGAGGGAGTTGTAATCCAGAATCCCTGGAAAAAATAATAATGGACAAGAATGAATAATTATTTAAAACTACATAGATTGGCTTCATTTTTTAATTATTTTTTTTTTTTTACAATATACATAAGAGGTAAAACAGAGTTTTAAAAAAATAAGGCATAATTACATAGCAATGCAATACATATTAATAGTAAAAATAGTAAACAAAAAATCCCACAAAACCATCACCTGTTCTTGGTAATACAAGAAAATGTTAATGAATTTTTGCTCCTATAATAAATAATGGACAGTTATAATATTTTTTTGTAACATAAAAAAGAGAAAATAAAATATTCTGTAAGAGATTATATGGTATTTTATTATTAAGTAATTCAACAAAAATACATACTAACATATTACAACACAGATGAAGAACATTTTAAACAAGATACTATAAAAGTCTAGGCATCCTTAGATCTTATGACCTGTCATTGGCTTGTTTAAGTGGCCACTTAACACCCTGTGTAATATTTACCATTCTACCCGTATTTGAACATCCATATTCTTTCAATTATTTAATCTGTTGATGTTTGTGAAGTTAAAGAGTTAAAACCTTTATTTATGCGCGTGAGATTCATCTTACCAGAGAATTATTTTACCAACATACTAGGCAACGCTTGAATTTTTTTTTTCTTTTTCTTGGACCAGGTGAATTTATCAACAATATTATGAGTTTGTCTAAACTTTTGTAGGCAAGGACTGGATTCAACTCCCTGGGAAGCTGTTTATAGTAACATATTACAACAGAGATGAAGAACATTTTAGACAAGATAATATATAAGTCTAGGCATCTACAGGGTATAGAAATAAAAAAAATAATTAAATACAATAAAAGAATAGTTTAAAATATTTAAAAAAAGAAGAAAAGAAGCTCACTTCTGGCCAAACAATAAGCAGAGGTCTCAGCAGAATGTCCGGACGAGGTTTTCCCAGAGCATGAATTATGTCATACCCAAAAACCGTTCGACTTTTGCTCAGAGACATCTCTCATTTGTCGCACGGAGAGTGCTTAATATTTTGGAAGAACGTATTTAGCTCTCAAGGACAAAAAATATTTTCAAGAAAGGAGTTGATGACTGGATTTTCCTTAGTGGGAGAGATTTGAGTAGGAAACTCCTTGATAATTTTCCAAATGCTTGAGTTTACTGTTTACCATATTGATGTGCCATATATTTGTTTTTTTATTTATTTTTTATAATTATTTTTTATGTTTCTAATCCTTTATTTGTGGTGATATACTCATGTGTCTGTGTCATATAATTGCTCGTCCCATCTCAACACAGGACTTTTGATCCCATGGAGTTGGGACCTATTGTCTCAAATAATGTACAATAACCTTATGTATGTAAATAAATAAATAATAAATTGACAAACATGAGGGACATCGAGACAAGATCTGGACTATTTATTTAGTGCTCGTTTAAATCGTTGTAAACTTAAACCAAAAAAGTCCAGATCTCTTTTTCGAGTTAACAATACGGCAAAGACGGATTGGAGAATTAAGGCCATAGTTTGTTTTATGCTGATCGAAGAACAGTACATCATTGTTTCTCTGGAATATTTAATTTTACTTGTCCCAGTAATGATGGAACATCGATTATACCATTTGTATGCCGAACATATATATGAATTATAACAATGAATAGATTGATAGAATATATTAAAGTAAGATTGTTATTTAAGTATTACTAATTATTAATTTATTGCTTGTTTGGGATCCGGTTACGTACATTTGAATACACCCTTGGAATTCCGAACTTCTGAGGAAACATCACAGACAAAACGGGAAGTAATCTGGCTGACAGTAAGTAATGGATGGGGGTGTCGGAAGAAACAGGCAGAGAGTTAATGAAGAAAAAATGTGAGGGTCTCCCAAATAGAGTCGAGGTTAATTAATTGATCGGCGAAGGGAGAGAAATCACCCTAGGATACCCACCGGACAGGAAAACATTGTCACTAATTGAACTAACGATACAAAAAATATCTAGGTTTATCTAAGAGTAAATTGCCTTTTGGTTGCCTTTCGACGTAGCGACGGCGACGCCATCGCAGCGGGGATTCCGACGCCCACGCTGCGTTTTGATATTTAAAACACAAATTATATCATATGTAATTTATTTATTAATTATTATAACTAACGGCCGTAGCCAATCTGTACAAAATGAAAGTTAAATACAATGTTATATAATACGAAGAAAACATAGTTAATTGTTATGGTTAAACTCAGTTAAAGTAATGTATGGTAAAAAAAAAGGATAAAAGATTTTCAGTAGAAGAGTGAAGTTAGTTAGTTTAGAAGAAAAGCAGTAAAAAATATATCCATTTTAGGTTTGTAAATCTTACATAGGCACACATTGTTAGGCACAAAAATTCAGCAAAAATAAAAATAAATAGACATTTAAATGAGTATATTATACAAAAAGACTGAATCTCCGGTTCATCGGTTATTGTTGCAAAGTCAGTAGTACTTATTTCCTATGTACAACCAAATGAGCATGAACCCATCTAGAGAGCAAGGATGACTACTTTCATTGGCTGGTTTTCATGTTTTTTTTATCGAATATTTTTCTCTGATGGTTGCATAGGTTAACAATACATGTTAAAAGTAATAGAACAAAATGATGTGAAAAAAACCCGCAAAAACATAAGCGTGCATGTACTGATTTAATCAGTTTAACGTGTCAGCATTAATTTATAAAAAAAAATACAAATATATAATGATGCATACACATATATATATAATTTTAAGTGACTACATTATACACTGTGTCACATTCATACAATCAATAACAACAATAAGTTTATTATAAACGACAAAACCAGAAAAAACCATGAATGAAATCTGTACAAAAGCATTAAAATAATGCAAATACACATGAGTAACATAAATACACAACGAAAATAACACTATTTTAATAAGAATTGAAAAAAGCACGATAAGAAGATATCTAGAAAAATTCTCCAAAAACCTGATGGTGCCTATTTGAAGAAACTTATTTTAAAAAGACCAAAACCTTTATTTTTGTAAAGATATTCAATGAATTGAATTATTTCTGCCTGACAACAATTTTATTTTTTTTGGATCAGTTGGTTTAGCTATAATATTTTGAGTTTGTCTAAATATATTTTTTTTATTCACTAAAAATCAACACATGGAAGAATTTATTTAATACGAACGTTTATATGAATGGTGAATATGACACAGTGTATAATGTAGTCACTTAAAATGATATATATGTGTGCATGTATGTATCATTATGTATGTGTAATTTTTTTTCATAAATTCGTGCTGTCACGCTAACCTGATTAAACCAGTACACGCACAGATTATGACTACGTGGGTTTTTTTTCGCATCATTTTTTTCTATTACTATTCACATGTACTGTAAACCTATGTAACCATAAGAGAAAAATATTTGATAAAAAAAACATAAAAACAGCCAATGAAAGGTCATCAGCCCTGAAAATGCCTGGGTCTCCATGTTTCCTTTTCTAATATGTTCTCCACCTCCGTTGTTATTAATTAACATTGTGAAATATTAACCATTCTGTCTGTGTTGAAACATCCATATTTCCTCAAGGCTTCCATCTGTTGACATTTGCGAAGTGAAAAAGCTGAAATCATTGTTGATGTGGGTGAGATTAATACGGCTGATTAATTTCACCTAATTTTGCAACGCCTGAAATTTTAAAATATTTTTTAATGCTGTCAGTATACTCAATATTTTAATGTACGTCGGCCTCATGGTGTAATGATCAGCGCGTAAGCCTACCATGCAAGAGGTGTCGTGTTCGATTACCGACATGGATGACATGAAATATTTATTTAAAAGGGTGTTTTTACCTTCATGTAGCAAAAATGATCAAGATACACTGCTAGTGTACCAATGCAGTGCCCTGTGCACCATTGGGTGCGAAAAAGAAATGATGATGATGTCAATACTCACATGCTATTTTTTTTAAAATTTAAAAAAACCTGAAAACAAAACAAAAAATACGTTTACGTTATTAATGTTACGGAAGGAAAAAATAATGGAACTCTGCTTACTTTAAGCAGAAAATAAGATTTCATGTCAAATTCCTTACGCGTATTCCTTGTTTTAAAGTAAAAAACAAATTCCAGACTTATGATAGAAGTAAGTTTGACTGGGACACATTAATGTAAATTTTTATATCAAAGAAGTTTTACTTCGCCGGCGTTTCAAGATGGGAGCATGGTTTCGGGAAAAAGCGGAAAAATGAAATTAAAAGGCTATTTAGCATTTCTACGCCGAGCGCGGGGCAACCGCCTGACGTCAGTCACAAGAAAGGCATCCTGAGTAGCCTAATTGGCTCGGATTCCGATGCCCGCAAGAATGTCAAATATTTCGCGCTGGATGACCCAAAAAGCAAAAATAATATCTGCGACTCCTGACGGGTAGACCAATCAAACTAAAATTACGCCAAATGTACCAAAAAGGACAACTCGGCAAACCTACCAATACTGTGGCAACAATACTTCGACATCATATGGTAAAAATGCAGTCATCAATAGACTTCACTCTCTAGGCAATAAGTACCAGGACGTTGGTGACTCATTTCACATGAAATTTATTACATATAGAACGGCTCTTCTTCTTTATTTTATTGGTAATAGTTCTAAGTAACTATTTGTTACTTTTGTTAAAAATTTGTTGTAAACTTCTTTATTAGTGTTTTTTTTTCTTTTTTCGTTTCTTTTCTTTCTTAATTAATTTATAAGTAAAAAATATTTCTCTTTATCATTTTTTTTACATCATTGTATATTTTTCTACATAAACATATACTATTTACCTAAATATTAGTTTTCAATAATAATACATATATATATATATATTTTTAATGTTATTCAAAATTGTCTTCTTTGTTATTTTTTTAACTGGTTCAAAGTATTTCTAATACCAAATTATTTTTTTTTATCGATAATTCTACAACTGGTAATATTTTATTCTTTTATATAGTTTATATTTCTTAGACTTTCTAAATTAATAATATTGTTTTAAATGCTCTGTATTACTTAAATTAAGCTTACATGTATGTATATTTAATTGTATTTGTAACTAATATGTAAAAGGCACTAAGTGCCGTTTATTTCAATAAAAATAAAAAAATAAAAAAAAATTGATCAAGTGCATATTTATTTAAAGTTCTCTTGACGGTTTTGTTGCTATACACGGTTTTTCAGGGCCAGACCGCAAAACTTCAGAGGATCATTCCTCGCTGTAAGCTATGAAAAAAATTCCAATAATTTTTTTAACCCAAAAGTCATTTAATATTTTTTTTGTTATGATTTCGAAAGGTAGTAAATCTTTAATTTTTCGGACCATCATCCCTTCCGCAAAACCCCCACCCATCCCCGACAAAAGCAAGTGATACGCACCAGACGCGAAATTAGGTTTTTTATTAAAGTTTGCCATGAGGAATGTTCCTCTGAAGTTTTGCTGTCTGGCCCTGAAAAACTGTGTATAGGAGTTTCTCCCAACCACCCGAAGTAATATTATCTGTTATTGACAAAATATGTATATAATGCGAATTAGAAGCATGATTTGTATGTACAAAACGTGTATTAGACCAATCATGGTGTATTTGATTTTATTATTTAAAAAAATATATATATAACTTCAAACTACACAAATGCCTTATACAGGGTGTTCTTTAAACCCTGTGACATCCGAAACCACGATGATCAGTATAACCAAGAAGACATATTGGTACATTAAAATATTTTTTTAGAATGACTAAAATCATTAAAAAATTGGGTGAAGAAGAGAAGGAAAAGAAGGGAGAGGGGAAGGGGGGAGTCTGAACTGCACGGCCGCACCCTCCTCGCTTCTCCCCTGCAGAAGTAAGCAATTGCAATTTATTTTTTTTCTGAATTTTATTTTTTAAGATTTGAATCGTTCCAAAAAAATATTTAAATGTGCCAATATGTGATTTTTCTCATTCTGATCATCGTGGTTTTGGATTTGACAGGGTTTAAAGAACACTATATATACATAAACATAAATGCATTAAACATAACAGTAATCTATTGCAAAATTATGAATAATGCAAAAACAATTTAGCTATACATATTACACAGTTGTTTTATACATTGTATTTATGATAATACTATGCAAAACATTATACTTAAATACTTATGTAAAAAAAAATAAAGATAACGCAGTAAATAAGAAATGGCAAAACTCATAAATATTTTTTTTTTTATATTTCGCAATGTATATTGAATGCCCTAGAAATAATACAAACTGTCTCGTGCTAAGAACTCAGGGGTTTACATTTTTTTTAAAAAATAAAGTACATTCTAAAAGAAAAATAAAACCTCTTCAAAAAAATAAGTACACCGCAAGACAAATAAATTTACGAGTTTTCAAAAAAAACTAAAATTGACATATAATGAATTATTCTTGATATTTAATTAGTTTTTTTTATATTGTTTGACATATGTGATGACTACTCGTTATTTCAAGGTTAAAATAAAAAATCTTACTCATGAATTGTACTTAGAAATTGCCATTATATATCAGGTATCAGATTACCCGAACCTTAGAGACCCATAACGGTTCATTTATGGTCGAGTGTTTGTGATGGAATAATAAAAGACATGTTATTTTTTAATTCATATTTAAGAAGTAGGTTCTTATCGCTTTATTTTAAATTAAAGTATTTTACATTTAAACATATTTATAACATTTAAAAATATTTAGTACTTAGTGAATTCACCTTTATTTTTTATAACATGTAAAATTCTATTATTTAGAGAAGCGTAAAGCGAATCTAAAATTTCTGATGTTATTTCTTCTTCCCAAACTTGAATTAAGTTTTTTTTTAATTCCTCAATGTTTTTTGATTTTTTTTTCCCGACTTTTTTTTTCATAATCGCCCATAAATTTTCTATCGGGTTCAAATCAGGGCTATTCCCGGGCCACGTCAACGATTTTAAGCCAATTTTCTCCTTGAATTCATTGATCTATAAAAAAACAATAAATTATTTATCATGTGGTCACAAAATGCATTTAAAAATATATATATTTGTACTCACAGTGCGGGCTCTATGGCACGGCGCAGAATCGTCCTGAAAAATTGGGTCCGCGGTATACTGCGTAATGTCCTCGATTGTTGGAATAATATGTTTTTTTAACACTTTTTTGTACTGAATGGCATTCATCGTACCCTGTACAAAATTTAGAGGTCCTAAACCGTATGCTGTCATGCACCCCCCAAATCATCACGTAGGGTGAATGTTTAACGGTTCGAGTGACGCACGACGGATGATATCTTTCCCCACGTTTTCGTCGAACTATCTTTCTGCCGTCTGGACCAAAAAGGTTGAATTTTGATTCATCAGAGAAAACAACATTTTGTCAATCCTCCAAGGTCCAATTCTGGTGCTCTTTCGCCCAATCCAGTCTAGCCTTCTTCATTTTGTCCGTGAGTAATGGTTTCTTTGCGGGACTCCGTGCTTGGAAACCATGCTCCAACAGCCGCCTGGACACTGTTTTTACTGAAAATGTTGATGTGTTGGTAGACTGCACCTCTGCGTGTATTTCAGGTGCCGTTAAAAATCGATCGCGCATAACAATTTTTTTTATTAAGCGATCATCTCGGGCAGATGTCACGCGCCCCCGTCCGCTTCCTTTTTTCCGTTCTATGGATCCAGTTTCTTGGATTTTTTTTAATAAAAACCTCACTGCACCTTCTGAATACCCAACTCGACGAGATATTTCACAATTAGATATGTTTTCTTGCGACAATGTGATTATTTTGGATTTTATCGCAATCGACATTTGCTTTGCACTTTCCATGATTGTTGTGTTATGTTCACTCAAACGCGGGTAAAACAAGACTGTTGAGACATTTTAAAATGTAAATATTGTAGAAAGGTGACACATAGTGTCCTTAATTTATTAAACAAAAGAAAGAGGTATCGATAAAGGATTTCTTAGAAAAAGGGTTCAGTAAAGTCAAGGGGCGCGGTAGCAGGTAAACTCGTATTTTTTTTTGTCTTGCGGTGTACATATAAAAATTATAAAAAAATAGTCATACATATTTAACATGTATATGCAATAAAGACGAGGGTATATATGGTAAAAACAACAGGAAAAAATAAATAACTACCCAGAACGTCAGAGATGAAAGTACTAAAGGCAATCGCAGGGAAAACCCCAAGGGGCAGAATTCGGAGACAAAAAGTTAGATGAACTTAAGACATGACATAAGTATTGTACGCTGTAACTACGTTTTTTTAATTTTCAAAATAAATAAGTTTATTTTTTTTATTAACGCATACGGAAAAAATGCCCATTACAAAACATTTTATATAACATATTCGGTTGAACTATTTTTAGAAAAAAAACATGACTTTTTAAAAACTTTATTAAACTTAAAAGTTAAACAGCACATTCAGTTGAAGTTTAAAGCAATTTCAAAATAAATGTTAAAATCAATTTATATATTTTAACATTTATTTTGATATACATATATTTTAAAGGATCAAAATAACAAGAAAATCAATAAGCTACTGTTGTACATAATAATTATACTTAAGGTTTAATTACCATTAACATACTCAGTGGACGCCTTGATAGTCCGGCTCTTTTGTCGGTGTGTTGTTATCATTAAATGTCCCCGGCTACCGCACCCGTCACACGTCGAACTCTCTATTTCATGTGCCAGCAGTTCGTACGAACTATGCCCAGAACTCTCCACTTATACGTTTTGCTAGTGAATATAATTTGAACTTTCCCCTTATTGATCCATTTGATTGTAAAAAAATTACATTTAAAATGCGCGTTTTAAAACATACTTTTTTGTCTTATACTTAGTTTCAATAATAAAGTTTTATTTTATTTTTTTAAATTTTATCTCTAATTCTTAATATTCTATATATATTTATATTTTCGATACCTGACACCCTCATTCCAATATAACACCCACACACCCACCCTCTCACTCACTTACACTCACACAAACACACTAGTATGTATTGTACGTGTATTTAATGTATTTCTGTCATTGGTTTTATTCTCTGTATATGTTATTTGTTATATTTTTATTACATGTATTAATGTTGATATCCCCAATAAATAAAAAAAAAAACAAAAAAAAAAAACAAAAACATGTTTGAAAAAGTTCAAAAGGTTTAGGTAAACTACCCTTCATTAAATGTATCCCATACGTGGGAATAACTATTGCCGAGTTCATGAAGTCGGTTTAATACGGCATTACCAGTCAAGTTGACGAGAGAAAACAGTTCTGGGTAATCCCATATTGAATTTATAATTTTGAATAAATTAAAAGAAGAGGGAATTTTTCTTCTATCGTTAAGTTTTAGCGAATTCAATGTTTTTCATAAAAAAATGTCTTAACTTATTATATCGTAAAACGTCACATAAACACATTTTAACATGATGTAAAAAACATGTATCTCTTTTTTTTTAATGCGTTAAATTTTTAAAGTATTTCATTACGTTTAGATTTTGTTTTTTTACTTCACAAAAATTAACAGATGCGAAAATTGAAGAAATATTGATGTTGAAACAAAATGTGCAGAATGGTAAATGGTAGTGATGCAACGGTGAAGTGTCATAACGGAAGCAGAAACGAAAACAGATGTAAAAAGTTAATTTTAGCCGAAACAAAAATGAAAGCGGATGAAGAAAAAAAACTTTTTTTTACAAAAACAATTTTTAATTAAATTTCTATTCAACATAAAAAAGTTGTAAGTTATATTGAATGAAAAGTAGTTTGGCCGCTTTAACACCTAACAATCTGTACTAATGCTCTTCATATGTAAGACCAGCTCCGCTAAATAATTGCTCACTGGCAACGCTGCTGAGAGGAGCTGATAAATATTGGCGCACTAATGGCAAAAAAATAGTTTATTGGTATGAATTTAATTTCTAAGGCATAAGGAGATCCTCATGTAAAAGTAATCGTTTTCCTTTTTTGTGCTCCTGAAGTTGTGACTGTGTCTCCTAAAAAGATTCTCATTCTCGTTACTTATAATCGAGTCTTGCTGGTCTTCATTCATACTTCGAATGGATTCTAACATTTGTAAAGATGAATTCATCATCGATGATAACGTAGGTTGGACTTCATTCTCAATTAGAGTTCGGCACATAGTTTACATCTGGCTGTTAGATTGTTAATTTCAACGAAATAGTTTTAAACATAACTGGTTTTTGGTTTCATAATTTCACTCGAATTACAAACTTCTTATATAGGTCTTTATAGGTCTTTTCCACATTCTTAATTTTTTCTTGGTCGGTTGCTACTTGCATCCAATTTTTACCCTTACAGCAGCTATGTCTTTGGACCATCTTTTTTAGGCCTTCGGACGCCTTGTTTAGTCTCTCAAGGTCTATCTATATTTAAATTTTAGTTGTCCATCTTGGGAAATCTTGTCTCGCAGAATGTCCTGCTCATTGCCATTTCAGTCCTGCTACGCAATCCATGATATCCGTTATTTTTGTTCTGTTCCTTATTTCTTTATTTCCTATTTTGTCTCTAGGCTTATACCAAGCATGGACCTTTCCATAGATCGCTGTGTGCATTTGAGTTTTTCTACATTTCTTTGTGTGAAAGCCATGGTCTCAAATGCATATGTAGCCACTGGCAGTATACATGATTCGTAAGTTTTCCTTTTCAGATAAATTAGAATCTCTTTATTTTCAAGTATGTGCCTAAGTTTACCAAAAGCTGCCCAGCTCATTTCTATTCGTCTTGGTAGTTCCGCCGTTTGATTTTCCTTGCCCAGATTCATCTTATGTTCAAGATTTATATATTTATCTACCATTTCGAGGTTTTTGTTGTTAACAGTGATGATCTCGTTTTCTGGAGTTTTTGTTTTTGTAATGTTCAAATTCAGATCAATTTTAAGTTACACACACACGACACAAACTAATTACTAAAACTAATAAGAACAGAAAATCTTACGAGATTACACTCACGCCACGGTGCATAATGAAATAAAAAAAGTATGTAAACAAACGCGTTGCGAAAAGTGCCAAAAGCACGCGCCCGGCTCGCTTGTGGTTGGCTGGAACGCCTGGAACACTCCTCCCGCGCGTAAAACTCCGTTCCAATTTCCGTTACAAAAACTGCGGAAACAGAAACCGAAACGGATGTCGAAAAACGTGCAGAACTTTCGCAGTTGCGGAATTAGAAGAAGAGGTCTGTTGCTTCACTAGTAAATGATATACAGTGGGTGAAGTGATTACTTAATCCAGCCGATGGCAGGCAATGAGCCATGCAAATGCCTAGATTTCCATATTCCCTCTTCAGTTGCGTTTTCTGTATCAGTTTAAATATTTATCAATCCTAATTTAAATACAGTTTGGGAATATGCGCGTACTCATTTAAGGGAGAAACGTTTTCTAAGATTGTGCCATCGGATATTTGCCTCTGGAACGAGACTTAAAGTGCCTCTCTCAATTTTGAAACGCACACAAATTAAAATTCAAACGACACTTTTTTCACCTGACTTTAAATTTAACCGCTTTCAAAGATCTCGAACCTCAACTTTTTATTTTAAAATAATATTCAACAATGTTTTAAATATGTCCAACTTCTTGCAGACTGGCTGGATTTCCCCCCTAGGTCATATTTAAATTTGTTGCAACAGAGAGGGAAAACATTTTTGAGATGGAAATATGGAAGTCTAGGCATTAGCAGGGTTTACGACCTGTCATTGGCTCCAGCCAGCCTGCAAGCATTTGGACATTTTTGAACTAACTACCTGGTAAAAGAATAAGTATAAAAATTGGAAGATTGTTTTCAGGCGTTGCCTAGTAGGTGAATTGGTTCAGCCGGATGAATCTCACCCACATGATAAAGGTTTCAGCTCTTTTACTTCATAAAAGTTAACAAATGGAAGAGTTGTAGAAATGTGGATGTTCAAACATAGGCAGAATGGCGAATGTTACACAGTGTGTAAAACCAGCCAATGACAGGTCATAAGCCCTGTAAATAATAATTCCAATAATCATCTGTTCATGGTACCATACGACATTTCTTAGGCAAATAGATGTTTACTAACTGAGATGGATATGTTCTCATCATCACTATGGCTTCATCGTCTGCATGGCATGTGATGTTAACGAACTTATTTTCCTTAGTAGTTTCACCCCTTTCTTAATTTTTTAAAGGGTTTTTTTATATCTATTTATTCTACTTGTGTAAGAAAGGGTTTTTTGGCATACATATTGTACTGTATTTAGTTATAAAGGCGCTAAATTTGCTCTGTTTCTTTGTTGTTTTCAATATGTGTGTATTTTTTTTATGTTAATATTATTAATGTCCCGAATTGAGTTGTTGTAACTCTTGGGAATGTGATTCAATGTATTAAACCTGCAAACACTTTGTGTTATATGATTTAAAAAAAAAAAAAAAAAATACTTGTCTTCCATATTCCCTTCTCAAAACTATTTTTCTCTCTGCTGCAACAAATTGAAATAATAACGCTATTTTTTGGGTATTTCTTGCTAAAACTTCACAGTCAATATTTTGAATCGAAAATTACCTCAAGAGATTGCTAGCTCTTCCAAAATTAAACTTCCAATTTAATGGTGTTAAGAAAAAATGTATCCCGTCACAAAATCTAAAAAATATAGTTAGTGTCCAGAAGTGATCCACCCTGCAGTAGCTTGGAGAAGCGTGTTTAATTGGTGTCCCGACAAAGCGACGGATAGGTTTCGAAACCGAAACTGGTTTTCATAAATTTATGATGTATCGCAGTATTTTATATGTTATTGAAAATAAGAACCAATAATTAGGGTTACATAGTAATTATTTCGTTTAGTAATTTTTACTTAATTTTTTATAAGAAATATTTGGGTTCTTATGATTACTCCAAATATTTCATTTTGAGGGCTGTTTTCAACGTGTTGCAAATAACTCACTAATAGAAAATGGGAATTAAGTTGGGGTAAAGTGAGATTCAACCACGGACCTTTTTAGCCATGAGTCCGAGACACTAGCCACGGGACCACAACTATTTATTAATATAAAATAAAACAGTAATCACACTTTTTATTAAGTTTAGTTTATTTTAGTTAAATAATTAGAAAATAATTAATTTTACCAGGAATTTATGTAATATGTTGATAGCTGACCGTTGTTAACTGTGAAAACACGAAATGCATCTCGGCCAGGTTACGAAATCGTGTGAAGATAACGTTTCTTTTTACGAGCTCTAATCGAGTTAAATTGTATTTTGTCGATAAGACAAACCTTATTGAACAAATACTTTGCCCCCCTTTCAGCTATCAAAGACAACGGTTGGAAGCGCGATGCAAAAGCCTGGGTGAAGATCTATGCGACATTTTATCGGTGATAGGTAATAAAGTAATCACACGAGAGGTACTGGCGGTTTAATTTAGGCTGGCGCGTTCAGAAAACTCACACTAACGCATTTAAAACCTACAGGATGTTAAATTAAATTTGAACCAAATGTGCTACCTTTTTTTTTTTTTTCATAATTTGGTCTTGGATTAAAGGGTTTGTAAATAAAAAAAAATAAAATGGGTAAGAAAATGTAATATTAATTTACTAAGATACTTTGTTTCATTATTTAAAATTTTTCAAATCATTTTTAAAATTTTGCATTTTACTAATTAAAGCCATTTCACGAACAAGAGGTAACTTAAATTTGAAAATTTAAAAAGTGAATTCCTGTTGGCAAGAAGAGCCGAGTTTGACATTTGCAAAAAAAGTTCTGAATTTGAAAATACATTATTTTATGTTTTGGAATTCAGCCATAAAGTACCTCGGTACCTACTTAAATTAAATATTGTTCGTGCAGGACAACGTTTGTCGGGTCCGCTAGTAACATATAAAAACTCTTATTACTACGGAAAAAAAATGTGAAATGTGTATTGCCGTGTGCATCGAAAATATGTTACACGTAGAAAAATAAAAATTTGTCTAAATAAAAAAGAAAAACACAACAAAATCGATATAAAAATCCACGTTTAAAAAGCCAGATTTTCAGTATACGTCTTTCTCTTGAGCCTGATAAGTTTTTTTGTTTTTTTTATATTTAATGGGAGCATATTACACATTTTTGGGGTATTGTACTCCAGTGTCCTTTTCCCGTATTTATTATTGAATTGAGGGAGAGCTTGTCCATCTAAACTAGTGAACCGAGTATTATATACATGCTTCAATTTTTTTCTATATTCAGATGGAGACGCATGCTGAGAAACCAGCTTGGATCATAGTAAAGCTCTAACGGATAAAATATTTATAGATTTATACAATAAGGATATTGAAATATCGTGTCACTGACAGTACAATTTAAAAAAAAAAATGATTTGATGATGAATTTTGTAAGTTCTAAAGAAGGTTTATGTTTGTATTACTGGAAAAAGACCATAAGGTTATTAAAGATTAAATTCAGTTGACAATTTGTCGCTTTAGTTGGTTTTTGTCCAACATACCATTTTTAACAAAATTAAGTTAAGTTTACAGGAGTTCTGAGAAAGCCTTTATTTATTCAATAAAAATAATTGACTTGCAAATTCAACATGTTTGATTATGTCCAAATGCTTGCAGACTGGCTGGATCTCTTCCCTAGGGAGTTGATTATATTTAATTTTATTTCAACAGAGTGGAAAAAAATATTTTGAGAAGGGAATATGGAAGTCTAGGCATTTACAGGGCTTATGACCTGTCATTGGCTGGTTTAAGTGGCCACTTTACACACCGTGTAACATTCACCATTCTGCCTATGTTCAAACATCCACATTTCCTCAACTCTTCCATCTGTTGACTTTTGTGAAGTAAAAGAGCTGAAACCTTTATCACGTGGGTGAGATTCATCCGGCTGAACCAAATCACCTACTAGGCAACGCTTGAAAACAATTTTCCAATTTTTATACTTCTTCTTTTACCAGGTAGTAATTCAACATGTTTGATTATGTCCAAATGCTTGCAGACTGGCTGGATCTCCTCCCTAGGGAGTTGTTTATATTTAAATTTATTTCAACAGAGGGGGAAAAAAATATTTTGAGAAGGGAATATGGAAGTCTAGGCATTTACAGGGCTTATGGCCTGTCATTGGCTGGTTTAAGTGGCCACTTTACACACCGTGTAACATTCACCATTCTGCCTATGTTTGAACATCCACATTTCCTCAACTCTTCCCTTAAGCCCTGTAAATGCCTAGACTTCCATATTCCCTTCTCAAAATATTTTTTTCCCACTCTGTTGAAATAAATTTAAAGACTTACAAATTGTTCAAGGAGTTTTATTAACAAATATTGTCTTTAGTTGTGGTCATTATTTATGCCTATTAAGTAGAAAAAACTTTAAAGCTCCATTTCTGGAGATTTGTGCTTTGGTTTGTTGGACCAAAACGAACTGAAGCGACGATTTTTAGGCGTTGCCTAGTAGGTGAAATAATTCAGCCAGATGAATCTCACCCACATCTATAAGGGTTTTAGCTCTTTTACTTTTGAAAAGTCAAGAGTTGGAATAGTTGAGGTAATGCGAGTCTTCAAATATAGGCAAAATGGTGAACGTTACACAGTGTGTAAAGTGGCCGCATAAACTAGCTAATGACAGTCCATAAGCCCTGTAAATGCCTAGACTTCCATATTCAATATAAAAAAATGTTTTCATGTACAAAAATACTTCCTCGATGCATTATACTATGCTTTTTTTTTATTAGTCAAGTATTTGATTGTTTTAAAAATAAACATGATTTGGTTGTAATGTATTCCTCACTGGAAAATCCAGCGCCAAGGAATGCGTTTAACAAGTTTTTTGGCAAATAACTGTTTTTTTAAATAATACACTTTAACTAACAATAAAATTGAATGTATAATGTTTTTATAACAAACCTGCTTAAAAGCATCCCATAGAAATGTCTTTAAACTTATAAGTTAAGTAACTAGATACATTACTTTTAAAATATGTTAAATTATAAAGTTCTGCATCACTAAACTTCGATACAATTAAACTTTTATATTTTTGATTCGTTCAAATAGTATTAAACTAAGATAATCGAGTATTACAGTTTTAACGTTTGATTTTTAATTTCCTTTATTTATATAACCGCTAATGCAAACGTTGACTTTAAAGTATAAATTGCTTACAAAAACAAAAGCTTCATTATTTCATTCGACTGTTGAATTCGTCTGATTTTATGCAAATATTGACGCACTCATCAATTATCCTCTCCTGCAGGATGCGGGTACTCGGGAGATAGAACCGAAAGGGGGAGGAATAGAAAAGATAGGAATGAAACGAGATGGGAGTTAAAAGACGAACCGGGAATAAAATGGCATAATAAGGAGATGCCGAGAACAGAATTGTAGCGGAATGCAAGGGTGGATTCTTAACGGCATATAACCTGTGACAAGTTTGTTTTAAGGATATTTATACTGCCAAATTATCTTTACTATCAACCGGAAGCTGTGTTGCTAATCCTTGGTGTTGAAATTATCAAACGTAAGGCCGACCTACCAGCTAACAACCCCATCACTATGGCATGATTAAATTGATGTGTAATTAACCTTTAAAATTGCTACATGCATGATTATGGGATTTATCTTTTGGTGACTTGCATGAAAGACGTCGGAATCAAGACATTTTTAAATAACGATAGATATTATTACAATAAAGGCTATTAAAAAATGGATAGTGGAGCTAGGTACAAGTAGAATGGATTATTGAATTTGCTCAAACCGATATTTTTATTTTATTTATTTAATTTTACAATACGTCCAAGGGGCATTTACAAAAAAAATACAGGTAAGTACAAACATAGTAAGTAATAATTTAAAAATAAAGAACGCTTTTTTGTATACATGTAGAAACAATAAAAAGTATACTGCCATGCAAAATAAAAAGTGAAACTTTACATTGTAAAAAAGAAAAAAATATATGGATATAAGAAAAGTAATTGAATTAAAAAGCAAATTGTAAATAACTTGTAAAGAATTTAAACAACAAAAAATATAAATATACATATACCTTTACGTATAAAAAAAAGGGTATTAACAAACTATTGTTAAAAATAAAAAAAAATAGTTTAATAAAAATAATATAATATCTGGTAAACGAAAATATTTGATACATTAATTCCAGAAAAAGATAGGATAATAATAATACACATCAAAAACAGAGAAAAAAAATGTATGAATAAGAAAGTTTCGTTACGACATTAATAATTAGTTTTAAACAGTGCATTTAAGAACGTTTTAAAATAAATAATTGTCGTTGTAATATTAAATCAACTGCTCCACAAGTGTACCTAGATTATGTTGGGTTTTGATTCTTTCATTGTGCGGTTTGTAATATAAATAATATAGATGTACATAAATTAATTATAAACATAAATATGTAGTGTTTAAAACTGTCTGAACATTTTGTTAATTATCTCAGTTTATTAAGTTACACCCGTATGCAGAGACAAAACTTAAGGTGAGGAAAGTACATTCTAATTTTATATGCAGAGAATAACCCGAAGGTGACGACGATAGAATGTACTTTCCTCACCTTAAGGTTTATCTCTGCATACGGGTATTAGTCTTCTTTGTTTATTCTCAAATGTAAAAATATTTAAAAAAAAGTGTATTGTCAAGTGTCCACGGTACGGATAACCCTAGTAAGGTCACATTATTTTAATTTTTAACTATAATTTGCAAGAGAAAAAAAACAAATAAATAAATAAATAAATATAATCTAACGTTGTTAAATCTATAAAATTACTGTAATGGACATTGGCTATTACGAAATAAGTTAATTCAGCTTTGTTATCATTCATGTTGGCAATATGGTCATGAGGATAAATGACAATATCCAAAAACCCTCCATACAATTTGCCAAACTCACAGAAAGTAGTAGACTTAAATTCACGGAAAATCGCGAGATATGAAGTAGAAGTTTTTTAACAAGTGACGCGTTAATTGACAAAAAAAGTGTTTAATTACAAGACCTTAATCCACAAACTAAAATATTTTCGTGTTTCTTTTCAATAATTAATTACTTATTAATCGATTATAAATGATTCTGTTTTTTTCTATGTGTATTTACTGAAACGTTTGTTTAAAGTGTTGTAAATTAGGACACTAAAAAATACAGATAGTCCCTTCTGCTATCTGACTACCAAAATGCAATGCAGTTATCACCTAATTATTTAATACATCGTTAAAGATATCATCAGTATCTGCATTAATTTCTACATTATAATATAATCTTAACAAACGTGAAAAATCACACCAAATCCCGCATCTCAGTAACTGAATCCAATACAGGTTGATTTTTATTATTATTATTGAAGGTTGGAAGATAAAATGTAGTGTACGATCTCAATCGCCAACTGGGGACATTCTCTTAATAAAATGTAGAATCAACATTAATTAATTTATTAAGATATATCAGTCTAGGTGCTGATCATAAGACTGAAGGGTCTGGCCCAGGTTACATTTAAACGTTAAGTTACGAAGATTTTTTTTCGCAGATAAAATTAAATTCATGTGAGTTATGTTATGTGGTGACCAAACTACACCTCCGAATTCCAAATGACTACAAACTAATGAATTGCATAAACAAATTACCGATGATACATATTTGAAAGGTTTACATATTCTGTAACAAAACATCTTTAGAGCTTTTTCTTTGATATTATTCAAATGAGTGGAAAATGTAAGGCGTGAGACAAGAGTTATCCCTAGATCTCGAATGATCTTGAAATACTCACATTATTAATACTGTTAATTATGTCTTTTGTTGTTATTTTCCTTCTATAAAACTTTCTTTATAAAACACACAGTTTTCCCTGAAGATGGCTCCTGCAATGGTAGCCGAAACGTCGGATCAAATCCAACATACACGGTATTACCCAAAAAAGATACATAATATTGATAACAGTGACCGTGAAAACCTTCGCACCTATTTAGGTAGGTGGGTAGTTTTATATTTTAGAATACACTAAAAGAATAAGCTTTAAAACGTTCTTTTTTTAAAAACAAATAGACATTCAACGGTCAAAAAACGAAAATCATTTTCGGTTGACAGCTGTGTGCCGAGATTTGATAGCTTTGTACGGCAATTGATCAAAATGTTAAGGAATTTTCTTTTGAAGCCAACATCGAGGACTGTGATAAATGAGTTAAGGGTTGTACGCGCAACACGCAGATCTGATTCAATGCTGGCATGTCCGATTCCGTGCAGGAAGAAAACCTCTCGGCCGTTGTTGTTCCTGATGGCCTCAACGATGGTCACCTGTTGGTTCACAACACCAGTTTATATTCTGTATAACCTCAAGTTCTACAATGGACGTGTCGCGCAAGAAGAGTTGGCAAAAGAAGCGAAACCTGAAGACGCATGTTAAAAACAAATATTATTATCATCATTGTCATTCAATGTGTGCTCCCCATTTGTGGCATAGTTAAAAATAAAAATATAAAAACCAAATAAAGTATATTAAAAAAGTGTGTTTTGCATTCATTGACATGCATATTTTTTAAAAAGGGTGTTTCTACTCTCAAATATAAACTAGAAATTTTACAAAATAAAGCGATAAGAATAGTTCTTAAGAAAAATAAATATAGCAATGTAAAAAAAATGAGAGATGAACTAAAATGGTTATCTGTAAGAAGGAGACTTAAATTTAATATGTTGATATTTATACATAAATTTTTTCACGATAAATTACCAAAATATTTTAAGGATAAAGTTGTCTTAAACAAAAATTGTCATGAATATGCTACTAGACAAAAGGATAAAATAAGACTACCATTATTGAAAAGAGCTGAGTCGCACAAAATTGTTTGATGTATAAGGGTTTAAAAATGTATGATGAGATGCCTGAATGTATGAAGAATGAAAAGTGTCTGAAAGAATTTAAAAATAAATGTATAAGTTACTGTAAGGAAATGTAAATATATATAGATGATGTAAATGTACATAATAGTTTATATTAGTTTTAATATAAGCTAACTTAAGAAATAAATAAAAAAAATAAAATAAAAATTTCATAATCCCTGGACTGACTCCTGAAGCGTTAAGACTAATCATTTTGCCTTTATGTAAAAAAAATGATCAAGATACTCTGAAATTGGTGTATCAATGCAGTGCCTTGTGCACCATTAGGTGCGGAAAAGGAATGAAGAAGAAAAAACAGATTAATACATAGACGCGCGCGCCTTATGGAGTAAAATATTTTTTCTTTAAAATACAAAATAATAAAATACACTTTTTAAAGTGACTCAAAAACGTACTCATAGTCGGTGGGTTCATTTAATTTTGAAAGCCATTTTTAACGAGTTTTATATAACTTGCTTATAGAATTAACAATAGTCCAGAAGGAGCGTAGAATCATATTTGAATACATCGGACTGTGTCCGGAAATCCCCCCACCTTGCCCCACTTTCGCCGCGCGCATGCGTGAAGTTGCCGCGTAATGTTGCCAGATAGCGAAAAATACAATAATAACACAAATGTAAGGTATTTTTACAAAAGCAATTCGTTATTTTCTCTAAAATTTTATTGTAAACGCAGAAACATTGATTGACACAACAAAGTAGACAAGTTAAAGGTAATTTAATAAGAGTAATTTAATTAATGAACTTAAAAAATAAAACAAATTGTATTTAACATGAAACTGAGATTTTTATGTCATGTGAAATAATATTTGATGTTTTCAAGATAATGCCGGTCAAATGTTCACCACGGCGTTGTTTAATCTGAGAGGTCCAATTTTCATTAGTTCTCCCATTAGATGAGTAAAGAACTTAAATACAAGGTCTTTCATTAAGCACTTCTGAGCTTGCCTGCTATTAGCTTGAAAAATAATTTTCATTAATAAGTAGGTACCTAGGTACTTGTTGGTGATAAAATTCCAAAACTGAAAATTGTCAATGTAAAAAAATATTGAATTTAAGTAGGTACTTGTTTATGGTTGAATTCCAAAACATAAAATATATATTTTTTTTAATATGGCATTCTTTTTGCAAACGTCAAACTCCGGTCGCCTCACCAACAAAGGGGTGTACTTATATAGGAATACGATTTTTTTTAAATGTATTGAATTTAATATTATTTAAGGGTTACCAAAAACCCAACAAAAAGAAATAAATGACTGGAAATTATAAGGAATTTAAGGAGAGAATCTGATTGAGATCCAAACAAATGCTGTTTGTAAATATTCAAAAACAAACTTTTTTATCCACAAAAAACAATATCTTTCCATTTTTTCGCAAGTGTATTCTTCTCGCATGCAACCCAGGTAGATCGAAGAATAAAATATTTGTGCTTCTAACTTCTTTTTAACATATTCGATTAAAAAATTTAATACGATAATAATATCTACGAACACGCACAGCGCAAAGATCCATATTTCTTTGAAAACCGGACGTAAATCGGTTAAGCCGTTGAGGAGGAGTACGGTGACATCACACGTACAGAGGAATTATATATATAAAAATAGGAAACATATTCGATAACCATATTTGCCGCGACAAATCAGTTTCTTAGAACAGGCATTTGCCCATATAGGCACCGATTGCAACATTAGGCATACTAATATTTCTGGCTTGCCGATCCTTCGTATACTGAGCCTACCCCTAGTACAAGCAGAATTCGTCAGTGTTTTTTGTCCCATTTTGTAAAATATGAAATGTATGTATAAACTAATAAATAAATAGGTTACCAACGTAGATACGTTGAATGTTTATGCAAATATACTCATTTTCGTACACAAATATCGGTTTTTCTTTATAGACAGTCGAAGATAACTTTCCATTGGATGATCTGGATTCATTCCTTCCGGCACATATATGCCAAGGCTACCAGATAGCAAAGAGCTCCTTGGGACAGCGTTTACCGGTGGGCAAGCTTTAAGTAAACATAACCATTTACCGATTATTTTGATTGGGGTTTTGGTTTTGTAATTAATACAAAACTATTTTTATAACTAACTTATTAATATTAACATATTACAACAAAGATGAAGAACATTTAAAAGAAGGTAATATAGAAGTCTAAGCATCTACAGGGCTTATGACCTGTCAATGGCTGGTTTAAGTGGCCACTTTACACACTGTGTAACATTCACCATTCTGCCTATATTTGAACATCTATATTCCTTCAATTCTTTCATCTGTTGATGTTTGTGAAGTTAAAGAGCTAAACCTTTATTTAAGCGGGTGAGATTCATCCAATTGTGTAAAGTGGCCACTTAAACTAGCCATTGACAGGTCATAAGCCCTGTAGATGCCCTATAGACTTCTATATTACCTTCTCTTAAATGTTCTTCATCTCTGTTGTAATATGTTAATATAAACAGCTCCCGAGGGAGTTGAATCCAGTCCTTGTCTACAAAAATTTTGAAAAACTCAAAATATTGTTTTTATTGATATTTTGTATAACGTGTAGCGTCATCTCACGACTATGAATTAAATTACGTATCGAAGACTCAAACCAATATAACTGTATTTGAAAATATTTTTTCCTAGATGACTCTAATGATTATTCTAAATAGATGAATAGCGCATTAAAAACCAAATTTTTATAACGCAATCGCAGTTTCAATGAAAATGCAAAACCTAATTCACCGAATATTAACAAATTTTCCTATTTTCATAAAATATGTAATTTTTAGTCTTCCCAAAAATAGTTTTTGTTTCCACAAATCGATTGATAAGCACTTTATTTAAGAAAAAAAACATGATGTAACCAGCGCGTAAATTCGGTTAATGCTCATTTGCCGTTGCAGGTCCTGGATTGGAATGCATGAAATAGTCTCCCGAGCAGAAGTGAAAAACTGTGAAAAAAGCGAAGAGATGTTTCGGAAAAAAATTGAAACCCACCGATTCTCTAAATCACAGAAAGATCAGTGGTTTTTTATTTTTTTTATTTCTTCATAGACTATTAAACTAACCCAAAAAATTAAAAAAAAACATAATATTATCAGCGCTGTCATTTTTTAAAGTTTTGTATTTCTGAAATAACTTCGCGTGTGACGTCAGAGGCTCTTTTCTCCTTATTTTCAAATAGTTCTGTTCATTAGTCCGTTGATGGTGAGCACACCCGAAATCTCACAAAACTATTGTATCATTGGTTAGTTTATATAAACTACTGACGTCGTTCAAAGTGGTTCGTTGTAATATAAAAAAAAAATCGTACAATTTCAAGAAACATTGGCGTACATTCTTTTATTTTTTAAATTTTTTATTAATGAATATATTTTATAAATGATACACGTTTTTTTTATTCTGCAAAAGTCTTCTTTTATACATCTAGTAAATGTTAAAACTGTAACTCTGCAAAAAAAGAAACTAACTCTTGTGCTGTTATTCATTATATAAATAAAAAACGAGTGATACTTTAATCCACAAATTTAGAATATTCAGTGACCGGTTTCATCGCTTTCACGACATCTTCGAGACTGGTATTTTTATTAAGGAGTTCAATGTGTTTCTACAAAACAGAGGTTATTTTTTTAACATTATTTTTTAAATGAAAGGGATGTTAATTTTCTATTAAATGATTGGCAAAATTTGAATTATCTTTATTCATAGATATGCTACGTAGGCCAAACGGGTAGAGCAAAGGCTCTAAGAAAAGAAAAGAAAAGAAAAAGAAAAGAAAGAAAAGAAAAAAAAAGAAAACACATAAAAAAGCACTTATAGTTGGGGTCTAATAAAAAAGATAATTCAAATTTTGCCAATCATATAATAGAAAATAATCATTCCTTTGATTTAAAAATAATTCATCTTTCACCTAAGACCATAAACTTGACAAATTAAAAATTCTCGAAATTAATAGTTTGAAAAATAAACCCGACGTAGAATTACTTAATGAACAGAAAACACACGTGCATTCTCCATTACTATACCCATTGTAATATATTTTGACTAATGAAATTTTACCTTTTGTTTTCCAGAAATCATAATTGACAAAAATCACTCTCACTAAGGATGGGACACTAAAAATAAAATACATAAACTCATTAAAATAGCATTACATCAACTCATTGGTTAACCTGAATTTTTTTTGATAAAAATCCTTAAGATAAAAATAAATTTATTTAATTTACTTTCATATAATTTTGAATTCTCTATCCTTACTTCTGTTTTGTATAAATACATTAAATTCCTTAATAAAGATACCAGTCTCGAATATGTCGCAAAAGCGATGAAACCGGTCACTGGATATTCCAAATTTGTGGATTAAAGTATCACTCGTCTTTTATTAAAATAAAAAATTACAATGAACTTCCATCAAGAATTTTCACTTGCAAACTTAATGTTTTACAGTGTTATAGCTATTTATTTATTAGAATTTTTATAATTCTTAATATACGAGTACATCAGAAAAAATATTATAACTTATGGGAAATAAAAAGAAAAACTCATTTCGTTTAGAACCACCTTAACATAAAATATTTTATTTATTTATTTATTTGACACTTTATATACATATACAATAAATATACATATAAGGGCGGGCATATTGCCTTAAGGCAATTTCTTCCTACCAACCCTAACCATTCAGTTAGAGAAAATTATAAATACATGGACATATTGAATCTTATAATTTTATACAAAAATAAAAAGCAAAGATTAACAAAAATAAGTATTAAAAAAAAAAAAAACACTATACTATGAAGAGAGGAAAGGGGATGGGAAGAAAAGAAGAAGGATAAAGAAACAATTTAAATATTTAGATAGTTACATTTCAATCTTGACTTAAATGTAAATAAAAAAGGGGCGTCTCTAACATTAGTGGGTAGATTATTTCACAATCGAACGGCTACTACTGTGAAAGAGGAGGCAAGAAAATTAGAGCAATGACAGGGTATTAAAAGGGTTCCCTCGTTACTAGAACGAAGAGATAGTCCGTGTTGTGAAAGAGGTTGGATGAGCTCTCTCAGATAAAATATGCATGTAGAAGGCAAAGTAGAAGTATTTAACTAATTTCAATTTGAGTTAATTAGCGTTCCCATCAATTGAATTGTCATACTTGAACGATTAGATGATATGATAAGATTGAACGGTAGAATATATAATATTTGCTTTTACGTTGCATGTGTTATTTTATTTGATTACAAGCCTTCAAAATGGAATGTCAAGAAGACGAAAGGGAGCGTTTACGACACCTACTCTGTTCGCGTTCAATCGCTGGAACAAAAGAGAAAACAAAAAAGAATAATACATTATTAACTAATTTTGTTGTTAAATAATAAATTAGAATTATCGGGTCAGTATTAAATAAGAACCCTTTTCTTGGAAACCGCCATGAAAGTTTTACTATAAAACTTTTACCTTAACCCAGGACACCTAAATTCGTCGAACAGTTTTAGAGGTGGATATTTCTAATTAGAAACATATGTTTTTTTATGTTTGTTGTACACATATATGAAGCAAAGGTTATATTGATGAAGAAAGCCGATTTAGATAAATTTTTACAAAAATATATTTTAATAAAAAAAAATTTTCGGCACTAATTTTTAGGGTGGCCTCGTAGTGCAATGGTCAGCGCGTTAGCCTGCCGTGAGAGAAGAGGCCTCGGGTTCGATTCCCGACATGGTTGATATGAAATATTTATTTAAAAGGGTGTTTTCACACTAGAATATTTCATAGTCCCTGGACTGGTATCTGAAGCGTAAGACTGATCATCTTACCTTCATGTAACAAAAATGATCAAGATAAGCTGCGATTGGTTTACCAATGCAGTGTCCTATGCACCATAATTTGCGGAAAGGGAATGGTGATGATGAATTTTTAGAACTTGGAGAATATGAATGGAAAAAATAAAGATAAAATTTCCTCATTTTCTTTAGAGAACTAAAATTATAAGATTTTCTTTACTAAAAAAATGTAAAAACTAATTTTTAGAAGCGCAATTTACGCAAAAATCAACTTTATGTTCACCACAAATAGGGTATTTTCATAAACTGGGTATATGATTTTGAATGTATTCAGTATTTTAATAATATTTTTACGATTGCGAGCATTTTACCATAAAAATCTGAAACGAATGTTTTCATTTATGATTTCCTGTTCAAAGTTTGAACTAAATAAAACGGCCCGTAACTGGCCAAAAGGTTGATGACGTCACGTGCGACTTATAGATCCTACGTTCACTCAAATCCTATGCCGAGATCGTCTGATGCGGGCGGCTTGTGGCTTTTTATTTGTTTTTCATAGTTAAATTTCGTCTTTTCCTTTGCTTTTTTTTTGTTTTCATTTATAAACATCCATAACATTATGATTGACATTGGTTTTTTACAAGGAAAATCCGATAACTTGCCCAAAATAGATACAATCATGATGGGTATTTTTTTCTCATCCAATACAAACTTTTTAAGTTCCGAGTAAAAAAAAATGTAAAGGCCGCAAGGTAAGGAAATATAAAATGTTTGCTTCCAGAATGTATTCATTTTAATAGCTGTGTTATTTGCATGTTCTATAAATATATTGTTTCGCGTACATTTAATGCAAAAGGGAAGTAACGTGACTTTGACACAACAAACCCATAAAATACCATTGCTTGTAAACATCTCTGTTGCTCGAGTGCGTGTTAATGCCCTTTTTTTTATTTTATGTGATTTACTTATTAATTTATTAGCTAGGTAAAATTACGGAGACAATGCCATAGGCTACATTCAAGTAAAACGGACAGGTGATATTTGAATGGTAAAAGGTCGAGTCACCCCAGAACATAAAGTTAGAACCAAAGCGTACTCGGTGACGTTGATTTGCGATGAAGTCTAGGAAATAATAGATTCCTGCAAGTGTGAAGACTGTCCAGCGTCTCAAGGTCAGTTGTCATTTTGTAAGTGCAATAAATTTCACAAATAAGTAAGGTAGGTTTTCATACAGCAATTTTTTAGTAATTTTATTTATTATTTATTTAGAAAACTGACAGTTCTACAAATTAAACTTAGTAACATAAGTTCAGAAATATAAAATAAATATAAACAATAACGTTCAAAGTTTTTTATTTAAAGTTTAAAATTCATTATTCAATTACTCTTATTAAATGACCCTTAACTTATTTACTCTGTTGTGTCAATCAATGTTTCCGCGTGCACAATACAATTTTAGAGAAATTAACAAATTGCTTTTTTTTACCTTACATTTGTGTTATGTTTTTTTTTCCCATCAAGCAACATTACGCTTCGACCTCACGAATGCGCGGGGCGAAAGTAGGGCATAGTGGGGGAATTATCGGACACAGTCCGATGTATTCAAATATGACTCTACGTTCCTTCTGGTCTATTCATAATTCTATGGGTTTAACATTAAAAACGCCTAATTTTGGGGGTTTTGAAGTGACTTTTAATTTATTTAAATATGTTTCAGTTTCAGCTGGAAATTTCGTTTCGGTGTGTCATTAATAAATTGCAATCGGTTGGACTGTCCATCACAATTAAACAAGAGTAACATCGTCGCATTCCAAATAGTGTCATGAGAAATTGTCAACTATTCTGCTCTTTTTATTATGGAAAAAAACAGTTATGCCTTTCATAACACTTTGGATCGTATCGAACGAAACGGCAGACTTGATGCTATGATTTTAATCAAATTATATATTGCTCTCAGATTTCATGCGTCTTTTTAATCTCAGTTTTAGATCATAAAAATTAAAACATGTGCGTTTTTAACAAAAATCTTTCCATCAGAATACCCTTTGTTAATTGAATAATTGAAATGATTCAGGTAGTTTCTTGTTGATTGCGAAGTTAAAATTCCCTGTAAGTCTATCCCTTGATGATTTCAAGTTGTGGAGTTTTGTTTTTCAAACTTCCACGTTTATTAGATACCTGGAAACAGAAGTACAAAGTGTTAGAAACGGCTAAAGTTTTTCAAAGGGGATGAACTAAACAAGCAGACCTAGAGAGTAAAACAGGGGGTAGAAAGCAGTTCATTGTTCTTTTATAGCCCTTTCATAAGGGTAGTTTCCTGCTAACGTAGAGATCACAGACTTTACTTCACAATGCTTTCCGTTTCTGCAGCACGGCAATTCGTCGTATTGCAAAGACTGCAAAAAGATGAAGGAACGTCTGTTCGAGGGATCCAGTCATTCGAACTATACCCCATTTCAAGAGCTGGAATAAGGTCATGACAATATCAGAATATCCGCTTTATCTCTATTTACTTAGCCTTCCTTATCTTTGGCACCTTTTCTAACTTGGGGTGAAAAACATGCCTTAATTTACTTTCTTGGCAAAAGCTGTAATATGCAGTGCGGCTAGTTGGCTTTTGCCGAACACTGTACAAGAATAATATTAACTTAAATTTCGTTACACGAAAAAAAATGAAAGTTTATTGCAAAGACAGAAAAACATTTTTGAGAAAGGAATATGGAAGTTTATGCATTTACAGGCCTTCTGTAGAGAGAATTTGAATGTCCAACCATATATAGAATGGTTAATGTCACACAGCGCGTAAAATGGCTACTTAAACTAGCTAATAACTAGTCTTAAGCCTTATAAATGCCTAGAAAAAGAATTGATTGAATTGAATTTTAATCTTAATCACTCCCTAGAGAGTAAAATCCTCCCTTGTCCACAAACATTTGAACATAATAAAAATATTAAAAAAAAAACGGCGGATTGAAACATTGAATGCCACTTGTTTCAGTAACGATGGTACATCAATTAAGCCATTCAGTAAATTAAACATAAATATGAAGTCAATATTATTTCTACGTTTTTGTAGACTTGAAATTTTTAACATTGACTATATTTCTCCGTAAGTGTAGTCTCCCCTCTCGAGGCCAATCATCCATGCTACTTTTCTTAGCAAACGATGTTGAACGGATTCGATATGATTTATCCGGCCTACATAGGGAGACCAGATCACGGATGCATATTCTAAAAGAGGACTTCAACGTTAGTTATTATATCAAACCACCCTATGTTCTCCTCAAACACTTGCTCTCAAAACGCAGGAGTTTGTTGCCTTGATTTTTATAAGGTGCCTATAAAGTGTGTTTACAATATGGGATAATAAACATCTATACCTTAGAGGAAAAAAAGCAGGGGTCTTTTTTTTGCCGCTTTGAAGTCAAAAATCCAGGAATTATCGCAATAAGCTTACGCAAATTAAACAACGACGTCCATTTTCACCGTCAAAATGTTTTTTTAAGTTCAATTTTTTTTTAAGTCCACTTTGTTTTATTTCAAATAGCGTCAATAGTCTCAGATCCGCTTTTTAAAAATCGACTTACTGATACAATTGAATCCGCATTTTGCAAAGTTTACAAAGCAAAAACAAAGCTTGATATATTTTTTTAAAGTTTTCAGATATTGCTGAACTGCCAAATATATGTCTATTGAAATACGATAGATACATGTTTGGCAATTCTAAACTATCTAATAGCTTCTTAAAAAGTATATCAAGGTTTTGTTTTTACTCTTCTGTACACCTCGCAAAATGCAGATTCGACATTATGTGGAAAGACCGTCAATATGTATAATTATTGTCAGAATAAAAATGATTTTACTTGAAAAGGTCTTTAAAGATTGAAATTATCGCATTTGGTTTAAAAATAAGAGGTTTTATAAATTGCGCAATCCCGAAATCACGTATTCGCGAACTAGCGACCAATCAATCCTTAAGTATTATTATTTTTAGCAAACGAAGGAAATTTAAATAAATTAGAAATTTTACAAAATAAAGCGATGAGAATAGTTCTTAAGAAAAATAAATATAGCAATGTAAAAAAAATGAGAGATGAACTAAAATGGTTATCTGTAAGAAGGAGACTTAAATTTAATATGTTGATATTTATACATAAATTTTTTCACGATAAATTACCAAAATATTTTAAGGATAAAGTTGTCTTAAACAAAAATTGTCATGAATATGCTACTAGACAAAAGGATTAAATAAGACTACCATTATTAGAAGAGCTGAGTCGCAAAATTGTTTGATGTATAAGGGTTTAAAAATGTATGATGAGATGCCTGAATGTATGAAGAATGAAAAGTGTCAGAAAGGATTTAAAAATAAATGTATAAGTTACTGTAAGGAAATGTAAATATATATAGATGATGTAAATGTACATAATAGTTTATATTAGTTTTAATATAAGCTAACTTAAGAAATAAATAAAAAAAAAGTGATAACTTACTGTTCATCCGATAGATGCCCGATCACCAGTGAAAAATATGAATATGAATAATATTGTGATTACACAATTCTCAGATAAAGTTTTCAAGCTAATTTAAAATTAAATTTGAACTCTTAACAAATCACATCCAAGAATTGATGGATGATACTAAAAATGCAAGAACATAAGAGCGAACACACAAATGAGCATGAATATCAAATGTTTGTTTTAAAATTCAAAACAAAGTATGTAAATTTTACTGCCACACCCAAATTACAAAATTATTCACAAACTTGAACGAAAATTTCGAAATGAAATATTTCGTACTTTTTTCTTCCCAACGATGTGTTTGACTGACATCTTGAGCCTGTAAATGATTTCATTTCCTATCTCCTCTTGTGAAACTAAGTAGGAATTTATTTCATTAAAGAAAGTTTACTTTGCGCAATGAATTTAATAGATTTTATTATTTCAATCTTCTCGAGAGCACGAACAAATGAAGGTAAGTCGTTTGAATTTAATTAAAAAATTATCATTCATAAATCAGTTTATTAAATTACAGGATTCTTTACAAGTAAGTTTGTTCGGTGAAACCCACCTACCGTGGCTTTCCGTTCTATTATATTCTAGGGAATATGAAATCTTCACAAAACTCGGTAAGTTAATAAAATCCCAAATGAAATTATCCGGTCACAAACAATGTAATCCACCAAAGCTGTGTCACCGAACAATAATAACAAGAGACGCACCTTTCTTTGGGGAGCTGAGATTTTCGCTTGAATTTTTCACCAGGAATAGGTCCTTTTGTAAAAAAAATGATTTTCGGGACAGTGTCACCTGCCTTTTGTTATTCAATTATCAGGAAATTCCGTTTTGCTTACTTGTATGGGGCGGACGACACGAAGAGGTAACTTTGTGCATTGGGTGACATTGATTCAAATTTTTATCTAAATTATACATATCTAAAACCAACTGCAGTATAATGTTCATTAAACAAATGTGTTTATAGGAACATTCCTCATGGTAAGCGTTAAAAAAAAAAAGTAAAATAATATAAAATGTAAGTAATACTTGATGTCGCGAATCCGCATCCATTCCACAAACCCTACCTCTCCTCTACCAAGCCCTCTTTTCAGTTTGCATCCAGTTTGTATAGCTTCGTTGGTCAAATAAGTTTTAATCTCAATTCGAAAAATAACATTAAAAATGCTATTTTCAAAAATAAACATCTAAGTATTTTTAAAAGTACATCATACAAAAAGTTTTTCTGAAGTTTCACAGTATGGCCTTGGAAAACCGTGTATAAACAAATAAACATAGTATAATGTCAGGTCATGTTATGTCTCATCTAGTAATTAGATTGTGTCGTTTTCTTCTTCGATGGCCTAGGGACTGTAAAAGATGGCGTTTAATTTTTCCGGATGTGATCGAAGAGAATTTGATACTTTAGATTCTTTGCATTAAAAGTGTCAATCCGGGAGTCGATGGTAAGACAAGAACTTACGTTTTCCTTTCTTTGGCACTGGTTCCAAGATCGCACTTTGTAGATTCTATATATTTTTTTTTAATAAACCATAAAAAAAAATTGCTCTCCCAGGAGTTACAACAATCTCATTTTGAGACAGAAAAATATTGACATGAAGGTATAGTTATAATATAATATGTACATGAAATTAGATAGCAAGTTAAGTACATAATACAAAAAAATTAAAACAAATCATAATTAAAATTAATATTAAACATTTAAATATAGTAAGAAAGAAAGAAGGGGTTCGAACTGTCAGTAGGGTTGCAGTGAGTCACATCTTGCTGGAGGATGTGATTCTATAAAATGCTGCAAACGCCCAGTTGCATTCCATCGGCACTACTGACTCGTCCAACTCGTTAGCGTCCACGTCACGAACCCTGGGCAGCTTACCCACCACATACCGCACACCGCATCTGAGGACATAAGTCTCCTTGGCGGTGCCCACATACACGGAAAATTTGCTCGTTGTCAAACGAGAAAAGCTGCCCGAAGGAGCTCTCTGAAATCTGGTAGCCTTAGCATCTTTGTGCTGAAAGAAAGTAATCCAGAAGTACATAATATGTACTTCGTTGGATTGAGAAGAGAGGGAAGTGAATTCTTCACTGACTGGGATTAAATTGATTGGACATGATCAATTCGCCGAAATTATTACAAAACTTTTTAAAAGCCTTGAAATTTTTTTTAGAAGCCACCAGATCTGTATATCCGATTCCTATCGGATATACAGAGCCACGGATAGCAGCGAGAAGCTCCATTCGGTAATCATAGAGAAGGGGAAAGGGACAAGACCACGAACCCTGGGCAATGAGATCACACTCATAGCGGTGTGATCCCAGCAGATAACGAGAGGATGAAAGGCGAGTTTTTTGGCGCCTCAAAACCAAAACAAACCAGCTAAGAGAAGGTAACCCCGACAGAAAAATCCACTAGAGAAGGCGACGGAAAACCACTCTTATCATCTTTTCACAGGAATCACTAGGACGAGTATGTCAAAAAGCAGTCGTCCGGGCTGCGAAATATAAAAGTAGCGCAGGACAGATACATATCCTTTCTCTGTAGTGACCGCCAACGTCGGGAAGACCCGGCAAGGCACTAGAAAAAGAAGGAGAAGTAAGAAATATCAGAGGAAAAAGAAGAACCAAAAACTAAATTTCACCTTCCACGCACCTCCTCAAGTAGTAATTTTATATTCATTTTATATTATATTCACTGCTTCACGTTGTTCGATTTTTAATGGATCAATCCGCGCGCGGTATGATCGTCGATGGATTTGTATTACGAGGTGTTTTTTGTTACCGATTATTTCGGCTGACCAACCGCTTCCGCGACTTGCCGTTAGGAGAGGAGTGACGTCAGGGCTGTTGGATTAAAAAGAAAGGACAAACTGACACTCGAATTAAATACAAACAAATCTGAAATATTGATATTAATAATTATTAAAACACTAGCAAATAAATATGTCTTGACGAATCCTTGGAAGAAATTCGGATTTTTACTACGCTAAACCGATTTTCAAACACACATACAGGAAATTGGGGAGAAAAAGACTTTTATTAGTTGGAAAATTTACACTTTGATGTGTTGAAAGTTAATCTTAAATCAAAATATTACACATTTTTTTAGTAACTAATTAACGTTTATGTAAAAAAGCATGCACTGTAAAGTAATTAAAAATACTTCCCTCTTTTTCAAAATTTTTCCCTCTCTGTTGAAATAAATTTAAATATGAACAACTCCCTAGGGAGGAAATCCAGCCAGTCTGCAAGCATTTGGACATAATCAAACATTGTTGAATATATAATTTACTTATTTTTATTTTTTTTATTGAAAATATTTTCGTTCTAAATCCACCTCACTTTACTGTGAAAAAAAAAACATTTAATTTCTTTATTAGATTCTTTACGTTACGTTTACAAGCGAAATAGCTGGTAATCTCTTTGAACATTTTTAGAGATATTGGTGATTTTAAATGTCCCCTTTTGTCTCAAAAAGTCTCCGATTCGATTTAATTTCAAAATATTTTTTTAGGAACGTAATTGTCCTGTCAGTTTGTAATCGAATTTGAAATGAATAAATTTATTTCTCAGGTATAAATAAAATTAATGGTATAAACATAGACATAACTTTTAATGACTTTTATCCAGACGTAGATATACGTTACGTTAATGTTTTATTGATTGAATTTACAACCATTTTCTGTGTCCGGGCAGGTAATGAATACAGTGCGTTAGCACAGTGAATTTCTCTTCGTATTTTAGTTTTTATTCATCATCAGGGTTGATGTAATACGGTATACTGCTGTGGGTAAATGGTGCAGATGTTGACTGTGTTTATGTGTTGCAGGAGAGGGTTGTTCGAACAATATACGAAATCAACCCCAGATAGTTTGGAGTAAATTCAATGATTTAAAAATATTGACGGTCACGTGTCAACATATTTACAGAAATCTAATTTGTGGTTAAAAACAAGTCGTTTTATTAAAAAAAAATATTACTTGAAAAAACAACGCAGAATTGCGGAATATACATGGGGGTGATTTTGGATACCTCTCGATAAGAAGCACCTACATATTTCCTTTGGACGTCATTTCTCCGGCCAACCTTTATATTATGTAACATTATACACTTTGTAGCGTGTCACAATCATCGTTGTACACAGTATGTTAATCTGAAATCTCATTTTACAGTTAACACTCTTATGCAATTTCTTTATTACTGGGTAGCAAGGTAACTTTAATCGCATCCCATCATTTTTGTTTATTATTTTCTTTTATTTTATTAACATAAACGGCAAATCTGCCTTTTACAAACATTTATAATACTACATATTTGGCTCATTTTTTTTTAAACATAAATTTCCTTATACCCAAGATTTATAAAAAAAAAAAAAAATTAATTAAAGAAGGTAAAAACATGAACAGAAAAAATAAAAGGAAAAATAATGAAACCCACTAAATCGCGAAACCGGCTTCTCAGCAGGTTTCTTATTTTTCCTTTGCAAAAAGAAACGTTACAGAAATTATATAAATTTCAAAAGTAATATAAACATTATTAAGAACTAAAAGCATACCTAATTTTCACAAAAAAAATATTTATAAAAATTAAAATAGATGACATTCAATGATAATCAATACAAAGCTTTGTTACACATTAACCATTAAATTTTTATTCTTAAAAGCTTTGTCAACATTTTATTTTAAAATCATCATAGGAATCTTATTAAAAATTTTAGTAATTGTATAACGAAGTATTCTTTAGTCATACTTGTTTACAAACCTCAGTACTGACAAGCTTTCACGTTGTGGCTTAATTAAACCTAAAAATTATACAAGATTTATATTAAAAAAATAACCTCTAAATTATACAGCATATTCAGTAGAAAGTTTAAATAATAAAACATTCTACAGTAATACATTAAGAAAATCATAAGTACTGTTTCATACGGCTGGGAAAAGTGAACAAAAAACTGTGTATATTATGAAATGCATGAATAAATAAATATAATTACCATTCACCATCTTTTAAAAAGTTCAAAAGGATTGTTCTATAGGAACAATTCCCTACACTAAATATATCAGAATATTTTGAGTTTGTCCAAATTTTTGGAGACAAGGACTGGATTCAACTCCCTAGGGAGCTGTTTATATTAACATATTACAACAGAGATGATTCAGATTACATTACGCTGGGACAGCATTACAGATTCATATTACAACAGAGATGGTTCAAATATAGGCAGAATGGTGAATGTTACACAGTGTGTAAAGTGGCCACTTAAACCAGCCATTGACAGGTCATAAGCCCTGTAGATGCCTAGACTTCTATATTACCTTTTCTTAAATGTTCTTCATCTCTGTTGTAATATGTTAATATAAACAGCTCCCTAGGGAGTTGAATCCAGTCCTTGTCTCCAAAGATTTGGACAAACTCAAAATATTGTTGATAAATTACCTGGTCCATGAAGAAGTATAGAAATTGAAAAAATAACATTTTCAGGCGTTGCCTAGTATATAGGTGGAATAATTCAATTAGATGAATCTCACCTGCATAAATAAAGGTTTCAGCTCTTTAACTTCACAAACATCAACAGATGAAAGAATTGAAGGAATACAGATGTTCAAATATAGGCAGAATGGTGAATGTTACACAGTGTGTAAAGTGGCCACTTAAACCAGCCATTGACAGGTCATAAGCCCTGTAGATGCCTGAACTTCTATATTACCTTTTCTTAAATGTTCTTCATCTCTGTTGTAATATGTAAATATATCAGATACGTGGGAATAACTATTGCCGAGTTCATGAAGTCTATTTAATGCGGCATTACGGCACATTATGTCGGAATATTTGTAAATCTCAATCGCTTCTTTTACGTATCGAGTTAAGTAAGGCTTGCTTTTAATTTCACTTCCATTTAAAGTTAGACTCCGAAACTTGATGTAAAACAATTTCTTTTGCCATCACATGCTACGGGTTTATTTGACTGATTTTAAAAAAAAAGGTAAATTTAAGTTATTTCCGATACATCACTTAACTCTCACAGTTTTGCATTTCCGCTGGGACAGCATTGCAGGCATGTTAGTTGCGTACGTGTATATTAACTTTTCCAATCGCCGTAGATGTAGCTGATCGAAGCGTAAGACGTAATATATCTTGTTTATCTGGAATGCATAGTTATTTTAGACATTCCGGGGTTTTGCGGGTTGCGGATAGAGAAATGATGATTATGATAAATATGAAATAATATGCGCTTTATAAATTTGATATTAAAATTGCACTCAGCTAATCGGCTTTTAACGGTTATCAATTAAGTCTTTGGCAAAGGGTGGAGACGGCATACATCACAGTAAAGGCAAGTTATCTAAGCCTTCCGCCTCACTTGACGAGGCATTAAGGCCTCCTACTGTACCCAGACGGGGGAGGGTAGAGACCCCTTTGAACACCAACCCCGTATAAATGTACATCATGCCACCATTAGCCGGCTAAAGATTTCGTCTACCTTGCATTAAACCTAAAATACTTAACACCCCATCCCTTTTTAAAATAAGTCAATATTTTTTAATATCATTTAATGCATTTCCATTAATTTATTATTTTTGCAATAATCTTGTATTTTAATTCATAAACTCCACACGTATTTTCAATTACTTTAAAATGTTAAAACATGAAAAAAAATCCTAAGATTAAACAATAAATTATCTAAATTCTTCTTCTAAATCCAGCCAGTCTGCAAGCATTTGGACATACTAAAAACATTATTGAATTAATTACCTGGTAAAAGAAGAAGTTAGTATAAAAATTGGAAAATTGTTTTTAGGCGTTGCCTAGTAGGTGAATTGGTTCAGCAGGATGAATCTCACCCACATGATGAAGGTGTCAGCTCTTTTGCTTCACAAAAGTCAACATATGGATGAGTTGAGGAAATGTGGATGTTCAAACACAGGCAGAATGGTGAAGGTTACAGTGTGTAAAGTGACCATTTAAACCAGCCAATGACAAGTCATAAGCCCCGTAGATGCCTAGACTTCTATATTACCTTCTCTACAATGTTATTTATCTCTGTTGTAATATGTTAATAGTAATAGGTTAAGCTTCTAATGTCTCTCATATCATTAGTAAACATTATATTGTATAGTCTAGAAGCGAAGAAGAGTGCATGTCTCTGTCCTAGTTTAGTTTTACAGAGGAGTACTTTGATGGTAAGGTTAAGCTTCTGACTGGTTTGATTTTAAGCACGAAGTTCGGATAGTTTCTTAATTCTTTCGACAAATTTAAAATCTTTAGCAATGAAACTGATATTGATTTATGATTAGTTTTATGGAATTTAATGATGGGAAATAATTAAAAGAAATAACGTTGACTCTATATTAATGTTCAGTTCACTAAATGGCTTAATTGATGTACCATCGTTACTTGTACAAGTGGCATTCAATGTTCCCATCCGCCGGTCGCGAAATAATGATGTGCTGTTCCTCTTTAGCACAGTATAAACTATGTCTTGCAGTAACCATTTGACGAATGTCCCTATTGCGTCGTATGTAAACTCGAGACAGAATCATGACTTTTTGTTAATTTTTTTTCTAGATTGAAACAATCACTAAAATACACCAGATCTTGTCTCCGAGCATTTTTTTTTTCCGAGGTAAAATTTTATTTGGTTCTATTTTTCTCACTCACTTTCTCTCTCACTTTTTGTCACTACAACTCAATTAGGGACTAATATTTTTTTATAAGTGCATACTCCGAACAATAAAAAACAGAGGAAGTTAACTCTTAAAAGGCTGTTTTAAAAAAAGTATTTTTTCACGGTGATGTAACATTGTGTTATTTAAGCAAAAAACAAAATATTCTGAAATTCAGACATTAAAAAATACATTGAGAAATACTGTTACAAAATTCCTTTTCCATAATCAATAAAAATTTAAATAAAATTTAGGCCTGTTAAAATAAATACGCCGGTCTTATTAATAGCATGCACTCCTGTTCACTGCCAATAACCGTTGATTTAACAAATTTATTTTATTGTTTTGGTCTCTTTCGCGCAAACACCGGCAACAGATTAGCGCTCAGTCTTCCTTGTTATAAGTTCTATCGTACGCGTCGTGTTGTTTTTTATACAGATTTATTGTAATATTGTTGTCACTTTCAGTCGTATAATTATTCTTCGCTTAGCAAAGATAAGTAGTTTTTGTCTTAAAATCCTGAATATTTATATAAATTTTACTTTCCAAATCCAATGTGAAAATGTCAATTTGAAGGTTATAAAAATACGGCTTTGTAATTTAAATAAATAAGAGAGATATATTAAGTCTTGTATTCTATGTAGACGCATTTTACACTACAGTGACCTAAGAGTTGAACATCTTTATAACTAAATAGGTATATCTATATATGTAAAAAAATAAATAATTAAAAACGCTTTTAAGAATGAAGGACGTGGTTAATCTAAGAATAAGGGAAATAAGGTCGTTATCACCACATGCTTGGCAAATGATGCGATGCAACCAATTGTTTTTTTTATTATTGTTTAAAATAGATTTTTTTCTAAACAGAAACAAAAATGAAAAAAAAGCATAAAATTATTTTATTCTATTTTATACATTTGCCAAACACCAGAGCCTAAATTTTTTTTAACGAATTTAACATGATTTCTTTTTTTTCTTTATGATGTTTTAAAAAGGTTTTATAAAATAAAAAAAACTAAGTGACAGAATCAGACAACGATTAACAACTAATTTTAAAACAATCTTTACCATTTAGAGGTGCGAGGCTGTGAAAGTGAAGTGATGTTTCGGAAAAAACTTAAAACCCACTTGTTCTCTAAATCATTTGAATAAATCCGTAGCATGTGACAACAAAATAAATTATTTTAATTAAATTACAAATTTAGAAGAATCACTATGTAAAGCGCCCTTGTGGTATTTTGTTACGCGCTATATAAGTTATCCATAATAATAATAATATTAAAAAAAATGGCAGTTGCATAAAAATAACTCATTAATTATAAATAAAAAAAATAAATAAAACAAAAATAAAATTTGTCATGTATTTTCTCATTAAAATATATATTTATTTTATTTTATTTGGAAACCCAACAATTCTACATACCAATTTATAGTAAACAAACAGAAAAAAGTGTATAAACTCAGAACCAATACCACATTTCCACAAAGTGAACAAATCTACAAATCCTGGATGGAATATGTATTGTTATTAAACAAGTAATTCTGCACAGTCAACTATTCCTGTCATAATTTTGTGAAGCAGTAGTTGGTCCGCACACACTCTGCGTTATTGTTCAAAATTGTTTCAATTTCTTCATCAATGTTTTTTTTCTTCTTTTTCTTTCTTGATTTTATTTAAAAGAATGAAATATTTCTCTTTATCACTTGTTCCAATATCAGTACACATTAGTAGTTTTAAAAAATAATATTTATGATTTTTTTTTATCGTTTAGTGATATTCAAAATGGTTTTAATTTCTTTATAAATATGTTTTGTTTTCTTAATTTTTTTACAGGTTATACAAATTGTATTACCAAACTCTTATATTTTATTCAATATTTATAACTGTTGATATAATTTAAAAACAGTTTTTTAGACTTCTTAATTTGTGAATAACCGTAAGTTAATAATTTTGTACCTCAGAGGCAGACGGATGCAAATCCACAATTTGATGAAATGACATTTTGATTTTCGTATCCAGTTTATGATCATGTCCACTGATTTTGAAAAAAATTAAATAAAAGAACCAATGTATTAAGATACTGAGAAAACAAATTATTAGAAATCTCTTAGAGAAAGTAGATTTTTTTTGGCTATTGTTGAACATTTAACGTTTGGATTTGCATGCGTCTGCCTCTGAGGTACAGAATTTGTTTTAAATGCTGTGTTTCACTTATAATTCTACTTACATCTATTCATATTGCCAATTAATTATTGCCAATTAATATGTGAAAGGCACTATGTGCCATTTTTTCCAATAAAATAAAATAAAAGTTATTTCTGAAACATGTCCGCTCCCTATTTGAAGCAAATGGTGTCAAGAAAACAAAATATTCACACCTCAAATATTTGTCTTAATAATAATGAAATGTTTCTGCGTAACAAAACGAAATATGTATCGTCTTATTTATGTACTCTTAAAAATAAATAATCCAAACAAAAAGTGTGCGAAAAAAATACTGAGAATATTGAATAATATATTATGGTGTATAATGTTTGGTAATAAATGAAATGTAAGGGGTAGAGTAAGGTCATTATATCTAATGTCCCAATCAAGTTCTGATGATATATCATAAACCCCACCCCTTGACTCACTTTCCCCATGAGATTGAGGCGGAGTGCAACTTTGAGGGCTGTAATGGATGTTACGGAATTTCATAATAAAATTATGTAGTTTTATTTACTCTTCTTAGTTTATAATTCATTTTTCAGTGTTCTTATTAACTTTTTGTTATTATTTTGATTACACGTGTTTGAAGATATTCATAGAGGTTATTAAAGTAAGACAAACAGGTATTTTATTATCCATTGCTGGACTAGAAACCAGCAACACCAGGGTCCTTAAACTCATTCGTTTAAAAAATCGTATGCAACTTGTGTAATTTGACGAGTCACAGTATTCTTGAACCATCAATGCGACTGGAGTCGATCGAAAACCAGTAGAATTTATCTCGAGTGCCTCAAAGCACTCGACATTAACTATCGGATGCGACTTCGTACCTTCAGCTGAAAAACTTTAACGTTTATCTTCGAATGAAGAGTATTAAATTTAATTTTAACTAATATATGTTTTCATTAACAAGAGAAATTTATGGTTTTATGTTGGTGTATCAAGATACGTGCAAATAATATATACCTATAAGGAAAGCCGGGAAAAGATGACTTATTTTGACTTTTATTAGTGACTGAAGAATTATTAATGACTCCAACCTCAAATAAAAATACCGTTGATTAAAAATATATTTTTCTACCCGAATAAGGATCAATACTATTTAAAATAGTAGTGGAACAAATATAAAAAAATATTCAGTAAAAAAACATAAAATACCACCTTACCCTATTCCATCGGGGTAAGATGCCATAAAGTAAAACATACTTAGACTTGAAACAGAGGTAACGAATATCCGGATTGGATGTGCATGTTTCATGGAGCCACTTTTTATATCGAATACAAGATATCCTATCAACGTTGGGACTATTTTTGTCAATATAGTTTGCAAATAGCACAAACGTCACCTGTTCCTCCTTCACTTACTTCATCATCATAAAAACGGATAATTTCACATATTCGAGAATCAGAATTCGTAATAATTGATACTCGTTTCTTTTGTAATTTAAAAAAAATACATTTTCCTTTCAATTTGTTTTCCTTCAATATTTCTATCTTTAGTATTGTCTTCATCCTTTTCCTTATCTTTTTGTCTCTTTACTTGACGTATTTCCAGTGATGTTACAATTGATGCATGTTATTTTCCAGTGGATGGTGAAGTTGGTTTAGATATGACAGAAATTGGTAAAATGTCTTCAAAACACACAGTGGAAGTTGAGGAATGAATCATAAGAATCTCTGAATTTAAAGATTGTTGAGGTGAGTCGATTGATGAGCGACTGTCTGCAATTGCAAAAACGTAATCGTAGAAAAATAGTTCATATGCTTTAAATTCTACTGCTCTATTATTCACAGAAGTTTTTTAACTCCAAGCTTCGTTAAGTAATGGTGGAAAGCAGTATCTATTTTTTTACGGCCAGCATTGTTACGAATTCTAGAAACACATGCTTTATTCCAATAGGATTTTAAAGGTTTAAAAAAGAATCAGAAGGTTTAAAAAAGACCGATCAAGTGAATGCAAACACTGTGTTGTATGACTTGGCAAACATAGCATAACTATTTCATTATTGGCAATAAAATATAACTAATTAACGTCACTAATATGAGACAAATGACCATCAAAAATGAGTAGTGCTGATCCCGATTCTTTTCGTGGGATAATATGATCTTTTATTCACAATACGTTCTAATATACGTCCTCAGCATTGTTGTCAGTCATAAATAAAAATAAAATAAATATTTTCAACTAATAAACATTAATTATTATAAAAGAAGGTATACAATAAGTGTTTATTGACATTTAAACAAACAATTTATTCAAAATGGCTTCTTCTCCTATTGACGGGGAAGATGCCAAACTCATCAATAAATCCCAGGAGCATACAACATAACCTCAAACAACAAAATTTGTCCACACAGCATGTTATTATGCAACGAAACTTAGCTAAATAGTAATAAAAATACATTCTGAATAATACTGGTCAATTAAAACTATGTGTAAATATATAGACTACTAAAAAAGGTACACCAATCTCAGTAAACATGAATGTAAAATGATTTTGTCTTTGTCAGTCAAGAGATTATGAAGATTTTTTTTCTTCTTCTGAGTCGTTTGCTCTTGGCAAAGCAGTCGGAAGCACGTCGTTACAATCCGTCTCCATCCACTTCTATTTTCAGCGCTTCTGAAGGCCTCCTGAAGAATAACGCCTGTCGTTCTATTACTAAGTTTGTCTGGTAGGACTTCTTTCTTGTACCACTTATCTTTCCATAAAGTCTCTTCGTCTCGTAACGTGGCCGAAGAAGCCGTGGCTGAAAAAACGATTATGTACAGTGGAAGAAAGACGCTGTTCAATACCCGGTTCTCAGATTTTATTTTATTTATTTATTTATTTACATACATACATAAGTTTCCTGTACATTATTTGAGACAAAAGTCCCAACTCTATAGAACTAAAAGTCCTGTGTTGAGATGGGACGAGATGGGATTATGGAGACATTAGTCCTAGAGCTGTCCATGGTATCCGCAGCATTCAACGCCAGAACCACATTTCAAAACTTTCTACGTTTCTTCGTTCTCTTTCTCTCAAGGGCCACGTTTCTGTGGCGCACAATTTTTGTTTTGGTAGACTTGGCGATACTGCGTTGTTGCCAAACTTTTTTCAATTTCTCCATCGCAGAACGAGCCATGGCATTTTGTCTCTCGATTTCGGCAACGCGCCCTCCTCTATAGCAGAGATTAACTATCATTAAGCCCAGATAAATAATATACCCATTAAAGACCTCTCAATTTCCAATTCTTATTTCTCCGGTCAATTATCATCATTTTGGTATTTTCGCTTTTGATTTCGAGGCCAAAATTATTGCTAGTATTTTCTAATGAACAGAGAAGTTCGTTTATGTCATCTTCATTATTGGCAAGGAGAGTAGTGTCATCAGCGTATCTCAAATTCGATAATCGTCTTCCATTAATATAAATGAATATGAAATACATTATATTATTAATATTTAAAGCATTAACTTTGTGGTCAATCATTTTGCTAAATGTTTTTAAATATTTGTCTTTAACCACTTACCAACGTTTCTATGTCGGTTTCGAGACGTACCCGTCTCTTCGTCAGGACACCAATTAAACCAACATGCTAACCAACATACAAAACCTACTATACACCTTCACCATAGTTGTTGCACAAAAATATAAATCTAAGCGGATATGCATTTTTATAAGCACATGCACTGATTAGGACAAACATGCACAGATTAAATTATGAAAATATTATATGTTGTTTGAGAAATAGTTGAAAAAAGGTAGAAGAGGGATGGAAGGAGGGGGTTAGCTTAATAGGTTAAATAGGGTGATTGCACGTTGGTTTGCATGTTGGTTTAATTGGTGTCCTGACGAAGAGACGGGTCCGTCTTGAAACCGGAAGACATAGTAAAGTCAGTAAGTGGTTATATACGAATATTCAATAACATTTAGTATGAAGCATATTAGTGTAAAAATAGATTTTTCATACAAATATTTTATGTCAACCATGTTGCATGGTAGGCAAACACGCTGACCATAAGACCACGAGGCTGAAATATTTTTTTATTTATTTCTTGAAAACAATACATTTATTAGTGACAAAGACATAGTTTATAGCGACACAATGAGGAACGACCCATGCCTGTGAACTAGCCCCGACTCGCTAGAAAATCCGTGTTGAGTCGGGGCACTTATAATGCATTAATAAACATACATACACACATATATTCGCATGTTGGTCTAGTGAGTGTCCTGATGAAGAGACGGGTACGTCTCGGAACCGGTAGACTAAAACATATACACCAATGAAATTATGAAAAAAGAAAAGATTTAGAACTAACTAATTAATTAAAAAATATGGCTTTAATAAACTTAAAATTTAATTAATTCAGTCATAATTTTGATATTTTATTATTAGAATATATCCGTGGAATACTAACGACCCACGAATAAAGATGGCGCCACGGAAAGTAGAAAGAGAAGAGAACCGGAACTTCCGGTTGCCAAATGACAGTTTTCTTATCCCATGAAGTTGAGAATATTTCTGAGAAAATCTTTTATAAACTCATACATACGTAGTGCTTTCACATTCAAACACATATTTCCTACTTTGTTTTGAATGGTTACATTTATCCCTCCCTTTTTCAGTAAAATTGGATGAAACTTTTTGTTCAGAAAACTTCGAAACTATTTTTCTTGGAGTAGGATTTAATGTACGTTTAGGTCGCATTATTTTTTGCCATAAAAGTGAACAAAACCAAACAAATGTTTTGCGCCCTTAAGAAAAAAAAATTAACAATATTTCAGCAAGTTAACGTACGGTTTTTAATTGCCATTTTTACGTAAACAGATAAACGGTTTTGTCGTTTGCAAAAGTGCACATACATTAAAAGTTTTTTTTCTTTTATTTATACGAGCTTTTGTGAAAAAAATATGTCTTATGTGAATTTAAAAGCAGGTACAAAAAAAATGAATTCGAATTTTTATCCCCCGAAGGGGTAACTTAAAGTAAAGAAAATGGTATTTTATTAAATAAATAATAATTAATTTTAAATAAATTATGTACTGGCGTTGAAATTTAATTTTTTAATTTTTTATTAATAATTGCTCCGAAAAATGTAATAATTATTTAATATTGTCTTCACTTAGTATGTTTACAGGCCAATGATAGGTGATAAGGCCTGTGAATTCCATCATCATCATAATCATTCCATGTCCGCTCCCTAGACTCCTCTTCCATTCCAAGACCCTCCAGGCATCTCTGTCAGTTACCAGCCCCTGTGCATCTTCTCAAGTCAGGTTTGCGTCCCGATGAACTGTTGATATTTCTTTTAGTCCTCTCCTGTCTAACTTCGAAAGTAGTGATATTAAATTACCACCCGTGTAAGGAAAAAACGACTTGATTTATTGGGTCCACGTGTAGTATTTAGTGAACATGATAAAAATAAAACAGGAATTAATTTATTGGTTACGTAAACCTTGACCAAGAAGCTTGTTCGATTTGAAACCGGTAGGTAGAAAAAAAAAATTTTAAAAAAAATGTGGTTACAAACAATGTTGTTTTATTTATTTAATGTTTTCATGTTTTTTTGGAAATTATAGAGTTGTTTTTGAAAAGTTAAAATGCGCCAACAACAAACACTCCTTAAAATAAATTTAAGCGTATCAGCTTTTACCTGCTCGCATAAAATTAAGAAAATGATAGTTATATACATTTAAAAATAATTAACACAAATATACCTAAAACATTTATGTTTGCAAGTAAAAATTCTCTATGGAAGTTCATTGTAATTTATTATCATCCCTTAAATCGATCAAAGTATCACTCGTCTTGTATTTCCTTTAATAAAACAAATATACCTAACCTAAATTTATCTATAAATCTAAGAATGTATGCCATCGTTTACCCAGGCAAAGGCACTAGTTTGATTGGCTAACGAACCGGAACACGTTGTCTTGTATTACATTATTGTTGCGCATACATCAGGACACGCCAATAAAAGATTTCGAATTGAATATTTTCATCGCGAAGCAAACCGTGAAAAAGCCCAGAGTCAAAGAATTTTACCAAATACGTTTGTTGAAACTTGAATTCATAAATCGGGCAAATTTCAGTTTACCAAAAAGAGACTTTTAAATACTTTATTAACATTTTCTGAAAACGTTCCAACATTTATAAGTTGTCATAGTTAAAGAAGCTAAAATATTGCCACAATAGAATTAAGAATAGTCTAGAAGGCGCGTAGAATCATATTTAAATACATCGGACTGTGTCCAATAATTCCCCCACTCCGGCTTACTTTCGCCACGCGTATTCGTGAAGTCGCCGGGTAATGTTGCTTGATGGGGAAAAAAAAATCATAACACAAATGTTAGATAAAAAAAATAATCTGTTAATTTCTCTAAAATTTTATTACGTACGCGGAAACATTGATTGACACAACAGAGTAGATAAGTAAAGGGTCATTTAATAAGAATAATAGAATTAATGAACTTTGAACTTAAAATATAAAACAAATTTTATTTGACATAAAATGGATATTTATATTATAATGTTAAATAATGTTTGATGTTTTAAAGATAATGTCGTTCGAATTTCCCCCCCGGCGTTGTTAAATCCAAGGACTAATTTACATTAGTTCTTTTATTATATGAGCAAAGTAGGGAAAAAAAATCTACCATGGCGACACTAATGAAATTTCCATTTTGTTTCTTCGACAATCTGACAGATGAAAAAATAATTCAATTTTCAAGTAATGTATTTGTTATATACGCATTCATTTGCAAATTGCAGATAAAATGCATCCTGTTTCTTTTAGATCCTAGCAGAATTTCTAAACTTTAAAAGGACACAACGCGGCATAGTTGAATTCAAATCAGGAGTTGCGTACTGAGCGACGTCTACAATAAAACTAATTGGTCAAAACGTAAACCTACTCATTTATGAATAGCTGAGTCGCCCTTTGTTTGATGTGCGTATGCGGTATCTGGACTATTCTTAATTCTATGATTACCGCATTAAAAACATATGTAGAGTAAAAGTTTTGTAAAAATGTGTTAAATTTACAAAAACATAATTTTTTATTATTTAAAACCAAATAGAGACATACGCATTATCATAACAAAGGTGCAATAATTAATCGCATAGGTTTGTTCTCGAATTATAACAGATTACTCGTACATAGTATCTTAGTAAGATTTATCTTCTGAATCTGTCTTGGCTTTTTGTTGGCATGTACTGGTTAAGTTTTTTTTTTGTTAATTTGTTGTTCACAACTAATTTTTGTTACAGCAATGATGCAGCTCAGCCATATGAAAATTAGATATAAAAAACGTATTTTAAAAATTAGAGAACTTAATTGTAAGGCGAAGTTTCTCGAAAATGTATAAAAAAATAAAAAAAGTGTTTTTAATAAAAATGGTATACTTTGCTAGTCATTGGTTCTTCCGAATCAACCAATAACGGTAATAGAATTGCGAAAGATTTACGGTTTACGGTTTACGGTTAGGGCAACTGATCAATCAGCAGAACTCATCGAGAAGAAAGAGAAGAGAACTTGAGATGTCGCATGCGAAGACATTTCAAAAACACAAATCTTCGGAGGCCGCTCCGCGGTATAGTGGTTAAGATGCTTGACTCACACACGAAAGGTTCCGGGTTCGATTCCCGGCAAGAACACAAAAACCTAATTTGTTTTTTCTCTAGCCTGGGTGTTCTGTGATGTAATTCACGACTGTAATTGGGTTTCCTGGCTTGTTGCGGCACAAAAAATAAAACGAAAATACTACAAAAAGAAAATAAAACTAAAACCGACAAGTAAATATTCTCAAACTAACTGACAAGAATCGAACAATAAATATGATTATTTGGTCAACTTTATGATAATCTCAGATAAAAGCACCGAAACAAAATATCGAGAGGAAATATGTGGTCATTCAGTGTACCAATGCAGTGCCATATGCACCATTGGGTACGGATAATATACAATAAATTACATTTAATAATAATCCAGAAAATCTTGCTTCAAAAGTTTTATTGGAGCTAATTAAGCTCGTATACTAAAAGGAAATTTAATTATAAACAAATGCTTATACGGGATAATACATACATCCCAAATAATTGCTAAATAGAAGAATTAAAACACTGAGTGGCAAAACACGATAACTGGATGTTTATTAATGAAATGTGCATCCGTGCGTGGTACTCAAAAGTCCTTAATAAGAGAGATTCCCCCAAAGATAACTGTTTTCTTGCTGAATTTGTGGAATCTCATTACACACCCCCAGCAAAAGGGGTTTAAAACAAATATTTAAGTTTTGATGTTAAATTGACTCTGCTTTTCAATTTTCAATTATTTCGTCTCAGTGATTAAATAATCACAAGGATTACATCCCTAGACAGATTTTTCAAATCGTTAGTACGGCGTCACAAATTGAACTTAGAAATAAATTCAAACGCCTTTTCATCCATTACCTTTATACGTTTTATACAGACTAATACAGCTGAGAGTTTTTTTTCCGTCAATTACTCGTATCAATTTTAATTTTTAAAATCAAATAAGGGACCATTTTAAAATCGATATTTAATGTCAAATGTGCTTTTTCATTAATTTTACGACTAAGAGACGTTAAATAAAATCTAATAAAAATACTTATACACGACACAAAAATGAGAGCTTAAGGCAAGAATCGTATTAAAGTTGGATTTAGTATTTCTTTATGGCAAATATGTATAATTTTTTTAGAACTCCGTTAATTCGAACTCCAGTCATCCGGATTGCAAAATAAACGGGTCGTTATCAGGAAATAAAAAAACAAAGGAGATGTTATAATAACAAATAAGAAAGGCGCCGACAGCCGACAGGCGCGTTTCTAGCTGAACATGTTTAAGTATGTGATAACGTCTGGTACTCATTAATCCGGATAGTTGGAGATGTTTTTAGTTTAGTTTCAGTGCTGCAGAAGAGCGTTTATTTGATAATTTAAAATACATATTACAATTTGATACCCACTAAGTCTAAAAACTTTTTGGTATTAAAAAATATTTTCATGTTTTAAAACAAACGACTGATTTGAATAAAAAAAAATCTCCGTAGTTATAAACGGCTTATGCATTGACTGACATTTCTGATACCAATTGGGTTGTGGTACCGTGGTTACATTCATGCAGTGTAATACGAGTATTACATCAGAGCAGAAGCTCCCATTTTTTCGGCTTTGGAACCCGAATTTATCTACCTTTTTTGGCGGAACCCCATATCGACTATGAAAAAGTAAATTGACAAAAATGTTATTTTTAAGACCCATGATACCTTAATGTCTGCATGTTGTAATGTCCGATTTGAAAATAAAAACTACAGGTGATTTGAATTTAAAATATTTACTGCACGTATTTTATGTGAATTTTTTTTTTCACAGTTTTACTTATAATAGCACTAAAATTAGGTTTAATGTATTAAAATAGAAAAATCAGAGATCTGGAGCGGCATTCAGTCTAATTCTGAACTTGTTTTAGATATTATCCTTGTTTTAGATAGTATCCTTGTTTTAGATATTATCCTTGTTTTTTAAAATGGCGGCCTCCGTGGTGTAGTGGTCAAGACGCTTGACTCACGTACGGAAGGTTCCGGGTTCGATTCCCGGTGAGAACACAAAAATTAAAAAGTGATTTTTCTCAAGCCTGGGTGTTTTGTGATGTAATTCACCACTGTAATTGGGCCTCCTGGCCTGTTGTGGTGCAACAAAAAAAAAATCATAAATACATTAATATTACTAAAAAAATCTGCTTACCAAAGCTCAGAACACCAAACTTCTGAGTTTTGAGAGTAGGTGCTTGAGGAGAATTTAAGGTCTAAGATGGTTTGATTTCATAATTAACATTGAAGTCCGAGAACGGTCGCAGCAGCCTCTTATAACGAGCGTCTTGAGGATGCGGCGGTGGACATGGCTTAAACACGTGCTGCGCATGGCTCAGGAGAACCTAAACCCAAGTTGCCTCTTCTTTGAACCTGCGGGCTCTCACCGTCGATGACGATGTTTCAACTTTATTGGGCAGAACAAAGGGGCGCTGGATTAACGTAAGAGGAGGCAAAAGTACTGGCTAGCGTCAGGGTCTTCTGGAGGCAACTGGTGATGTCCACATGCATTAGGAGCAGATGTGGAAAAGTAGAATTATAAAAAAATCTGCAATTTATATTGTAAAACGAACTCCCTCTCCTAACATAAGCATATTGCTCCATTAGAGAGGAAAAAAAGATATATTTAAATATCATTTTATTTTTTAATATACACGGTACGCAGTGCTTTTAACCTTACAAAGATACATATTAAAAATAATAGAAACACTTCAATATAATATGAAAAAGATATAAATCAAATCGAAAAGTATTATGTTACATAAATACATATAACATAGAAGTTTCGTATAATGAACAAGATTTTCAAGAAAGGAGTTATGGACTAGATTTTCCTTAGTGGGAGGGATTTGAGTAGGAAAGTCCTCGATGATTTTCCAAAAATTTGAGTTTACTGTTTCCCATTTTGATGTGCCATGTATAAGAAGTCGCTTGGAATTTAGTTGGAACCATAATTTGGCCGCCAAATGAAACACGTATTCCTCGATGATAGAGAGGGTGGAGAAAAAAATTCTGCGTTATCTGTATCTCTGGAAGTATGGATTTTACCTGTGGTTTTCTCGACTGACTAATTACTAGGAATGCTGGGCTACCAATCATTTTTGGGGAAAAAGGATATTCATTTGGGTGTTAAAATGGGAATTTCCAAATTATAATATATATGTCAATTTTACAAGACCTTTTTTTTATTTTCTGTTTAAATCTGATATATATATATATATATATATATATATATATATATATATACATATATATTGTAATGTGTTGAGAAATAATTGGATACTCTGTAATCATTTCAATGTAACTACAAATAAATACATTAAATCAAATATGTTTTAAAAAAAAATATTTTTTATGTTTCTGATCCTATATTTGTGGTGATATATAATGTGTCTATGTCTTTAATTGCTCGTCCTATCTTAACACAGGACTTTTGTTCCCATGGAGTTGAGATTTATGTCTCAAATAATGTGCAATAAACTTATGTATGTAAATAAATAAATAAATTAGATATAATAAAATAATAATTCAACAATGTGTGCATATTAAATTTAAAAACATATTTTTTTTTTCTTTAAGAGGTACAAAATATGAGTGTGTTAAATACTTTGTCTCAAAAAAAAAAAGTAAAGAAAAAAGTTATAATAATGACAATTAAAGTAATTTTAAAAATTTAGTTAACACGTTATATGGTACACACCAGTACCCATACTAAAGTAAACATAGAAAGCACTATAATCTAACAAATATAAATTACCTTGAATATGAAATTGTATATTAAATAAAATATGTAATTGTAAAACTTTTATGGCTAAATAATAAAAAAAATACCCCATGAAATCGGATTAATAATAAAACTAGCGATTTTTCCAGAATAAAATGCTAAATCTCTGATTTCCTATAATACATTATAACGATGTTTTCCAAGTCCTTTGAACGGGAATTAAATAGCGATTAAGACGAGCATTCGTGGATTCCTGTGGCCCGCATCATTAGCTGACATTTTGTTCTTCTGCTCGCTGAATGCCGGTTCAATTGAGCGCATTTACCTTCCCCCTCCCCTATTCCTGTGACCCCCTACCCCAACTCACATTTCCCTACCCCTAATCTGCGGGACCGGTCGTCTGCTAACAGAACCGGCTGCGGCTGTGGTATTGCAAAATCTTTGAATAATACCTTTTTTAAATTCTGAGCTAAAGTAGCATTATCGCTTTTTTTTTGAGTTGCAGAATATTTTTACTTTGCTCTAGTTATATGCAAGATTTTATCGCATATTGACATACAAATTTTAAAAATACTTAATCTCTCATCTACTGAAGATAAGAATAATAAAAAATAAAAACAAAAATCAAAGTTCACCAAATGGCGCTATGAAAACATAGTACTCCCTCTATAGTGATAAAAAATGTATTGTCGTACGGTATCTTAGGATGGGGACATAGCGAGCCGTGATTTATTTTAAAGGTAATCTATTAAAAATGTTCATTAATTTGTACTACATATAAGTACTTACATGACATGTAAGTAATGTAATTATAAATGACTTTTTTTGTGGTTTTGTGAAAATCAACTCAAACAACAATTATTATAAACCACGCGATAAACGTAGCTTTATTCTACACTATTTTAATACAATACTTGTACAAAAGTTTATTAACAAATACCACAATGACATTCCGCAAATATTTCCATTATGATCTGTCATTGACAGTACTGTCAGGACTTGAGCACTGGCCGATTTCTTTTAAAATGAATAACGCCTAAAATGGCCACTGCAAACGCCACCTGTCCTATGTGATACATACTATGTCGACGGTATCCCATCAAAGAAAAATAGTCCTTCGGAAAAAATGTTCGAAATACTAGTTTCCAAATAGAGAATCTTCTGAAAATATTTGTAATCTGGAAGTTTGTTTTAGTACTAAAAAAGCCGACTTGGGTTAAATACGAAAAATACAGTGTACTTTTTTGTATGGAAGAATAAGCTGAGGTAATCGGCTAGTTTCATCGTTCAGTAAGAATCGGCCACAGACTACAGATATGAATAGGCTGGGCGCCAGCGCTGGGCGCACTTCTTAGATATTTTTTTGTAGAAAGATATAAACGGTGATTTATAATAAATAACAATTACTCTATTTATTTTCCCATAAACACGGTTACTATTAATTATTATTATTAAAAGTCAAATATAATGGTAAGCTGTGCATAATCGCTTACTTTGACGATTCGTCCCTGGATGGGGAGGTGCATAATTGTCTTGTCTCGACTTTCTCGTCAAGTGCCAAAAGTCTATTATTAGAGATATAAATAAAAAGCTATATCGCTATTCTTCGGAGAAACTCTTTAGAGAATTCAATGTTTTGGACGTTCGGCAATTGTAAGCCAAAGCAATTATAATTCATCATCATAATAATAAAGTTGCCCACGTCTTAACAACAAACAATATGTAAACTCGTAGCGTGACGTCACAGAAACACATTGTACCGCGGACGACAACTTCTTTCGGACAGAGATCTTTTAGCTTTATAGCTCCTAGCATTTATAATAAGGTGAAAAATATTTTATTCACCCAACCCGATGCAAAAACTAAAATAACAATAATAAGGAATAAAAAAAAACCGAAAGCTGATTAAACTACATTGCAAGGTAAGTAATATTGTTGATAAATTACCTGGTCCATGAAGAAGTATAGAAATTGGAAAAATAACATTTACAGGCGTCGCCTAGTATGTAGGTGAAATAATTAAATTAGATGAATCTCATCCGCATAAATAAAGGTTTCATCTCTTTAACTTCACAAACATCAACAGATGAAAGAATTGAAGGAATATAGATGTTCAAATATAGGCATAATGGTGAATGTTACACAGTGTGTAAAGTGGCCACTTAAACCAGCCATTGACAGGTCATAAGCCCTGTAGATGCCTGGACTTCTATATTACCTTCTATTAAATGTTCTTTATCTCTGTTGTAATATGTTAAGTAAGTAATATTAATTTTGATACTATCTACGACAATTTAAACACAATACAAAGACAAGAAATAAATTAAAAAATGTATATATTTATGTGTATGGAAGGGTGTGTTTGTGTATGTGTGTGTGTATATATGTATGTATATATGCATGTATGTGTGTATGTATGTTTATTTGTGTATTTATGTGGGAGTAAGTGTGCACATGTGTGTGTGTATGTATATGGATATACATAAATAAACGTATATGTTAGTCTGCATTAGCACGGGTCTCCTCCTACTGGGCATTACTTTTAATATTATATTAATTTTATAAATAATTAAAAAAATATAAAAAAATCCCGTACTTTTTCGGCCTTGCCAGTAATCCGGCGTTTTAATACAGGCAGCTACTTATCAGGCAGCTCGGTAATTTCATGCGTGAATTAGAGACAAGTGATTGTTCGTCACGTTGTCGGCGTCATTTTTTGTGATTTCTTCAGTAATCCGGCAGTGCTCTCGTCCGATATCTGCTGGATTGTTGAGATACCACTATAAAGGGTGTACACAAGGAATCATCATCTTCATCGTCTCCTTTTCAAGGCCCAGGAGCGCATGAAACAATGCGTTGGTAAACAAATGCATCAATTATCTGTTACATGACGTTAAGATCTTAAACTCCCGAAAAAAAAAACAAAGGTTCTACACTGCAATATGTCATCGTCTTTTGATTGGCACACCTACCTTTGCAAATAGAGCAGAAATGTCTTATGCACCAGTTAATGCGGTTAAGGAAGTTAATGAATGAATATATAAAATGAAAACGAGTTTTCTAAGGAAGCATCGCTTACATAAGCATATTATTATATCATTTGTAGGCCAATTTTTCTGAAAAATTCTCAAGGGTCTCTGTAATTAAATTATGTTAAGAAGTGAATGAGGTCAACAAGAAGTATTATTTCCAGAGGAATATTATTCTAGAAGGAAAAATAGACGTTCCTGAAAGGTCCGCTTGAAGATTGTGATTTTAAGGACCTAAAAAAATAATAAACAGAATTTGGCGATTTTAATTAAAAAAAATATTGCACAGCATTTTAAACCCACCTGCAAACTTTTAAATCATTTTTCTTCACATTTATATTTTCTTTTCTTTCTTTTTCTGTATAAATTTTTATGTAAATGAATTAATATATTACATATTAAAAACTAAAAATAATTAACTGCATCCGTAAATATTTAAATATAATTATATTATAAATATAGTCCCTATAGGTCTCAAATTTGATTCTAGTCATTGAAATAAAATGTTTATTTGAAAAAGAGTTTTAACACTAGAATATTTCATAGTCCCTTGACTGGTAACTAAAACGTAATACTGATAATCTTTTCTTTATGCACAAAAACGAAAACGATCAAGAAACGCTGCGATTAGTGTACCGATGTAGTGCCCTATGCACCATTTGGTTTGGAAAGGGAATGATTATTATGATGTTAATTATTGGCGAGTTTATGGCGTAATGGAATTTTTTTCAGTCAACTAATAAAATGTGTGATTCATAGAATTTAATATTTGGTGGGAAAATGAATCCCCAGGCGGATATGATATGAACATATTACAACAAAGATGAAGAACATTTTAGAGAAGGTAATATAAAAGTCTAGGTATCTTCAGGGCTTATGACCTGTCATTGACTGGTTTAAGTGGTCACTTTACACACTGTATAACATTTACCATTTCACCCATATTTTAACATCTATATTCCTTCAATTCTTTCATCTGTTGATGTTTGTGAAATTACAGAGCTGAAACCTTTTTTTATTCGGGTGAGATTCATTTTATTGAATTATTTCACTAACATACTAATCGACGCCTGAAAATTCGTTTTTTTTCAATTTCTATACTTTTTAATGGACCAGGTGGATTTTTCGACAAAATTTTGAGTTTGTCCAAATTTTTAAAGACATGGACTGGATTCAACTCCCTGGGATGCTGATAATATTAACATACTACAACAGAGATGAAGAACATTTCAGAGAAGGTATATACTATAATATTGTCGATAAATCCACCTGGTCCATTAAGAAGTTTATAAATGGAAAAAAGTCCAATTTTTAGGCGTTGCCTAGTATGTAGGTGAAATAATTCAATTAAATGAATCTCACTCGCATAAATAAAGGTTTCGTCTCTTTAATTTCACAAACATCAACAAATGAAAGAATTGAAGGAATAAATATGTTCGAATAAGAGCGGAATGGCGAATGCTACACAATGTGTGAATTGGTCATATAAACCAGCCAATAACAGGTCATAAGCCCTGTAGATACCTAGACGTCTACATTACCTTCTGTGAAATGTTATTCTTCTCTAATGTAATATGTTAATATTAACAGCTCTTCAGGTAGTTGAATCCAGTCGATGTCTACAAAAATTTTGACCAACTGAAAATATTGTCGTTCCATGATATTATTGAGCGGAGTGGACTCTAATTAAATTAAATGATAATAAGTGATTCAATCGATCACAATCCCAACAAATGAGATTGTATAGGAAGGGATGTCACTAACCTTATTTTCGTTCTTGATGGACTTGTCGGATCCGACTTGACACTTGCGAGTGGCACTAATACGATGGCAGGCTCCGATCTAGAGCTCAACACTGGTGGTTGGTGGAAACAAAGTTTTATGATACGGCACACGTTCAACAAAATATACGCGCGATGAACGATACGAGGTCATAATGTGGCGAGTGATTAAAGAATACTGAGGTGGGAAGTGAACAGTGATTGTGGGTAAAAGGATGTAGAAGTAGTGACAATACTTGACAAATGCATACCCACATAATTCGCAACGAAGATGCAAAACGTAAAAATAAAAAGAGATGGGTACAAACATAGAAAAAGCAATATGTATATTCAATACCTATAAAAATTAATGAATGTCAATATTAGTCTTCGAAGGGAAAAGGGACCAAAGATTAGAAAAGAAGCAAGTAGTCTAATTCTGTAAAAAATTCAAATTGTAAATTAATTCGGATAGTATGAGAGGAAACGAGAGTGAAACAAGATTTTGATTGCAATATAGTGAGATGGAGATATGACGAACGGGCGAACGTACGAAACAAAATTGGGACAGAATAAGCCTGGAAAGATTAGGGAGTGGAAAAACATGCTCTTTTTTTACATGTGAACTTTGCTACCACTTTATTTATTAACGCGCAATTTCTTTTCTTAAATACAAAAATTATTAATAAATATTATAATCATTACGGCATTTTACGTAGGAGGCGGCTTTTTCTTAGTATACATGTCATTTCTGCCTTCTTCCAATTTATGCTCGTCAATTGTGTCTTCATGCCTTTTTTTTCTTGGCCTTCTTTGTCTTACTTTCCATTCATCCTCGATTTGTTTGTATATTTGCAGTCGTCCATTTGTTCCACATGAAAAAAATATTCGGGACTTAAATAAGTTCTCGTTGTTTTTCATTCGATGTCTTTCAGCTTCATTTATACAACTGCCAATATCCTTGGTTTAAAACGTTTGGCAATTGTCGTGTGATCAACTTTTAATGACTTGATGACTTTGCAACTCAATTTTGCATCTGACATGGGTCTTTATTAAGTGATAATTTTAATTCTCCAACTTTAAATATTTTTGGTGCACCAGAGCGTAGTTTATCTTCAACATCCAAATCATCATTTTTAATGCGTTTAAACCAATCTGTGTATTTTCTTCTTCTTCTTCTTTTTCAGCCTTCTGTCTTCCACTGCTGAATATAGGCCTCTTCTATATTCTTCAATTTTTTTCGGTTGGTTGCTACTTGGTGCCAATTTACCCGCTACAGCAGCTATGTTGTTGGACCAACAGCAGAATAACGGATATTATGGATTGCGTAGCAGGACTGAAATGGCAATGAGCAAAACATGTTGCAAGACAAGACCCCCAAAAAATAAGGTTCTTAATTTTTTTTCAGGTTTAAGGCATTTTTTATTTGAACTGAAAAATACATCATTAGAAAGCTTAATTTTTAAACTATTTTTCAACATAATTATCAGAATTTTCAACGCATTTTTGTTGACAACTAATCCACTTTTGGAATCCAGCTTCAAAAAAGTCCGCCGCCAGTCCGTGGAGGAATTTGGTGACCGTCCTGTTGACCGTTTTTACAAATGTGCTTTCTCAGTTTCTCTTATCTATGGCCGGCTGCTTCAAGCATAATAACGTTTAATTGTTTCACAGAAAATACAATTTAAGTATTTGACGCTGCTCTAAAAAAAATCCAAACGCTAACTATCTCGTAGTAAGAGCCAATTTTTTATGATAATCGGGAAGGGGTTTCTACTCTTCTCCTCCTAGACATGTCTATACTTCTTTTTCCAGTCGTAAAACCGACAACAGGGTGAGCATTATACTTTTTAAGGTAGTTTTAGTAAATTGAATTAACAATGCACTATTTTTTGGTCAAAAATGTTAATAAATGTGTAACCAATTTTTTGGCAAAGAAACAGGTACGTTTTGAAGCTGGTAGACGAAGAAAAGTCGTTATATCATAATCATCATCCCCCTTTCCACCTCCAGGGCACCAAATTGGTAAACTAGTTGCAGCATAGTTTAATTGTCTGTTACACGAAGGTAAGGTGATTAGACTTACGCTTCAGGTGTCAGTCTAGAAACAATGGAATATTACACATACAATAACCTTTAAAATCAATATTTAACAAGAATATTAGAGACTTAATTAATTTATTCACTTTAGAGTTTATTACACATTTTTAAAGACATAATGTTTCTGTTTATTTTATGAAACAGTGTTTAATGAATTTTTTGTTATTTCAATCCTTTAAAATATTTTATTATTTAATTTGATTTTAACATTTATTTTTTGAATGTTTAAACTAATTTTGAATTTGTCGTTTAATTTTTTGGTTTAATTTTTGTTCGGTTTAATCTTAGGTACAAATTATCGTATGAGTTAATTTAAACAAATACGTTGATATCTAATTTTTGTAAAAGGAATTTTTGCCGTAGGATGTTTATTCAATAAATAAATAAAATAAGCCCTAACTAAGTCCTGTGTTGAGATGTATTAATTTAAATCATAGTTGAAATGTTACATTTTTAATGTTTGAGTTATTCTTTTCTCTCTTTTCTCTTTATCGTATACCTTCTTTCTTTTCATTGGATAGAGTATTTTTTTTGTTAATTTTTTCTTTAAATTTTGTATAAAATTATTGGATTCTGATTTATGACCTAAAATGTGTCTATGAACTTGTAATTTTCTCAAACTGAAAGATTAGGGTAGATAAGAAGAAATTGCCTTAGGCAATATGCTCGCCCTTATTTGTATTTACATTTTATATGTATATAAAGCGTTAAATAAATAAATAAATATCTAGCTCAGGACTTCAATTATGGTAGGCAAACGCCTCAACCACAACGAGGCGGACTTGTCTCCATTCGATTTCCTTATTCAGTATTTTTATCTAGGAGCAGATTTCGATTTGAAAGCACTCGACCAGAGTTCTGGTTCCATTTCACACTTATAACAGTATTCTTAATCCGCTTGGACACAGAAAAATATTTTCTAATAATGAACTTTAGTAGATAACATTATTTTTTTAAAAATAAAGCTTAAACTATACATATTCTGGACGACTATTTGTATGCTTTAAATGCATAGTATTGAAACTACAGATATATTAACTATTCAGTTATTGAAACATTATAATCCTTGTTATTAGTTTACAGAAATTGGTCAATCAGCGGTAAGGATAGAGTGAACTTTTTTTCTTCGTTTTCTTGACAACGACTGGTTTCGGGTATCTGAAATTCGGACCAAATGTGTTTCCGAAAATAGGACCCTACGAAATATTACGAAATATACGTATTTTACAGCTTGCAAGTCAACAAAATCTCATAAACTTCAACGTATATTTGACTTGACATACACAGTGGTAAACAGTGCCATACAGGTAATGGTTAAGAGTTATAACGTTATCCCAAATATGGGTACTTAAATAAACTTAAATAACTGACTGAAACTGTTTAATTAAATGCCTGAAAGTAAAAATAATGATGTGAAAAGACGCTTGCTTTGGCTTAATATACTCGTATATACAACTTCTAAAACTTATAGAAGTGTGTAATTACAAAAATTAGGTAGAATTGTATATAAAGTAAACACTCTAATGCCAGTACTCTTATACAGGTGCAAATTCTGGGAGCTCATCAAAACACAAACTTGAAACGTTTTGGTTAATCTGTGTAAATATGATTCACCTTTTGTGATTTAAATCAATTTTTGAAAGCAAAAAATTTAATTATTTTCACCAAAACTGACAATGTGAGCAAGCGGATTATGCAGCCAACAATTTATTTAGATGTACTCGAACCAGAGAAAATCAATATGTAATAACACTGACTAATCCGGTGTTGAGTCTTCTTCCTTGTCGGCGATCAGCTCACGCCATCAGAGAAACTGGTGATCAGGAAAACTGCATGCACACAATTGTCTGGAGTCTGGAGGCGGCGCGGCGGATGATGATGAATGGCGATGGATGATAAAATGTTTCCGGCGTTGTGTGAGTTAACACGTTAAGTTAAATTAACTTTCACGGCAAAAAAGTGAAAACACTTTTCAACTATTCGAAAAGCGTGCGAAAATAACTCGTTGATAAAGCGAAGAGAGCGCGGGGACAAGATGGGTTGCTAACCAACAAATGTCGCTTCAGGCGTGGCAACCTTACAAAACCAAAATTAGCCAGTATCTACTTACACATGATTACTCTGGCTAAAATACATCGAAACAAATTATCGGCTCAATCACGTTTTGTTTTACTAAAATTGAAGTCCGAAAACGGAAGTAGCCTCATTTAAACCTCAACAGGTTTTCCTATAAATAAAAAAATGTAACCAGCGTTTTGTGGGTGTGGTAGCGTACCTTACTTGAACACCTACTGCAGTTATCTCCTAAGAGCCTAAACCCAAGACTTCTCTTCTTTACACTTGCTGGCTCCCGCCATCCTAAAAGGCCATCGATGACGGTCTTCCGGGTTTATTCAGTGAAACCAAGGAACGCGGAATTGACAAAGGAGTGGGTGACAGTGCTTGTTAGCGAAAAGGTCTCTTGGAAGCTTCGGGTAGTGTTCACATGAGGAGCGGATGTAAAAAAAAGAAAAAAGGAGACAGTGATCACTTCAATTTAAAGAATTCAATAAATAAGTGGTCATCGGCTCTGTAAATTGCAAGATTTCAAAATGCTCCGAAAATTCTTTCATCTCGATTAAGACATCTATCAAAAAGTTATTTATTTCCTCTTTGTTGACATTCTTGTCTTTTTAAATTCGTTAGTAATTTGGGTGCTAATCTAGGAAAAATGAAATATTGTGTAAAACTAACCGTTAAAAACAAATAATTCATGTCAGCCTTCTCAGGAATCGAACCCGGGACTTTACCGTCATGACAAGCATCATGAGCAAACGCAGCAGTGATTACATTACTAGGTTTTATTTGAACCAGATTTATTTTTCAGTATTTTACCTAAAGTTGCCATCGAGTCATTTTCGGCCTCGTGGTGTAATTAATGATCAGCGCGTTTGCCTATCATTCAAGAGGTCTCGGGTTCAATTCCTGGCAAAGTTGAAAGGGTGTTATTACTCTGAAATAATTCATAGTCCCTAGACTGGTACCCAAAGCGTAAGACTGATCAAGATACGCTGAGATTGGTGTACCAACGCAGTGCCCAAGCACCATTAGTTCCGGTGAGGAAAGGGAATGATGATGATGATTCCATTTAGTCAAAAACACTTGTTAAGGATTCTGGTGCAATATTAATATGTGAATTAACAAATTAAGGTGAAAGCAGACGAAAAATAATAGTAATAAAAAAATTTAATAAAAAGCTGATTGAAACAAACATAATAAGGTTTTAATTTATTTAAAATTATTTACTACTCGTTAACGCAAATAAGTTTTGGTTATCCGTTTTGCAAAACTTTAATTACGCCTAACTAGTTTCTAATATTTTAAAACATTGTTTACGCGATACTTTAAGAGGAAAACTAAACCAAACTTAAATTGATAACTAATTAAACGACCCGAGCAAACCACTTAGCGAATGATGAGTAACTTTACAAAATGATAAAATTATAGGGATGAAATTCCGATCGCAACCTGTAGTTGTTGCCAATGGCGTATTGTAAAATTGAATCACGTAAAATATGAATTTTTGAATAGAAGTCAGGAAGGGTGGGTCCCGAGCAACCCCCCCAAAGGCAGTTGAGAATAGCCTCACACTTAACCGTTTGTTCGATAGGGCATATCGTTTTGTTATAAATTTATAACACTGCACTGGAAAAAAGTGGAAATCATCAAGTTATTTGATATTTCATTTATTTTATTGGAGAATGAGAAATTTCAGCCCTACGGGAAATTTAATACAAAAATATTTTCTTGCGCACGATAAAAATTACAGCATATAATTGTACAGCAAAGTTTCTTGAAAATGTTCAAAAAAAAATTAGCATAAAAAACAAGAATGTACTAAAAAATTACAACAGGGATGGAGAATACCTTTAATAAGGGAATATGGAATATGGAATAAGGCATTTACAGGGCTTATGACCTGTCATAGTAAACATAAATTGTGCGCATTTTATTCAAAATAAAAAATGATCACCAAAAGAATAACAAAGTTGTAAAAACCATACGTCGTTTGCAAGAAAATTTTTTGTTCTACATAAAATTGTATTTGTTTTAACATCACATGTATTATTTTATTTTATTACAAGCCTTCAAAATGGAATGCCTTGAAAACGAAAAGTAGCATTTTCTACTCATCTTTTTGCTCACGTTCGATCGAAAGAATAAAGCTGCCAAAGCTGCTTCCGATATTCCTGCAGTGTACGGTAAAAATTTTAAATTTATATATTGAGAAACCATTTTTTCATGTTCACGATTTTTTAACTTGGATGTATATCGAACCGCTTCACATTTAATGTATGAAATTTAAAACGCAGGTCTCATTGTATGGAGTGTGAATCAAGTTTTTTTTATCCACCCATTTGCAAATTCATCTTATTTCTTTCCACTTAGAGCCATTGAAGGCAACGTCCTTAGAATCCTTAAGTATCCTTATTCTTTTGATGCAGTACACGTATATTATTCGCGCTACGTACAGAACATTTCTATGGCGATGAATAGATCGCGCAATCATACATCAAGAATTCATAAAGGATTTACTATGTGTATTGTTGCTTTTGAAGTTTTGTAATATTTCAGAGTCGAGACGCCAAATCGAGGGTCATGTTATGTAAGTACGTTAATCGAGAAAGGAACTCCTTGACCTTTGGAAGATGATATATGATAGAATACAAATATTTTTGGACACAATTTAAGGATTGAAATTGAAAATTTGTTGAATTTTCTGATTTATTAAAATACACTTTGCGTCTTATGATTTTTTCACCAAAACATGAAAAATAGTTAGATTTTGTTTCGAACTCTGTAGACAGGTAAATTTTTAGAAAAATCTTTTTTTTTCTAGATGTAAAATTTGAAGTTTTGATTTTTACCAAATATTTATATTTTATAAGATAAAAAGCACTGCGTGCCTTGTACAGTAATGAATAAATAAATTATAGTTAGAGCAATGATTTATTTATTTATTTATTAACGGACATTGTCCATTTATAAAATTTAAAGGTTTAAATATTACAATAAAATAATAATTTACAACAATTAAAAAAAAGGAACATTGAAAAACATAATGTTTAGGGTGCTAGCTGAACGATAAATGGGATCACTCGCAAGAGATCAAAGTCAGAATAGAGATGGCGCGAGACTGCTTTTTCAGGATGCGTGACATTCTTTGCAGTAGAGACTTTAACTTAGACCTCCGAATGCGCATTGCTCGATGTTACGTCTTCCCAGCACTTTTTTACGGCGTCGAAACGTGGACACTCACCCAAAACACTTAAAAAATATAGAAGTCTTCGAAATGTGGTGCTACAGGAGGATATCAAAAATCTTCTGGGTGGATAAAGCCCGAAAGTATGATATTGTCCGACGGATGGAAAAAGATAAAGAGGTACTGAAGACCACAAAGAAAAGAAAACTTGAGTACTTTGGGCATGTGATGAAAGGCGAAAAATATAAAATTTTACTAGTAATGCTATAGGGAAGGATGGAAGAAAAATGCAGTGCAGGTAGAAGGCGCATCTCTTGGCTTACGGACTTGCGCGACTGGTTCCATTGCAGCACTCAGTTCTTGTTCAGGGCAGCTGCCAACAAAGTAAGAATCGCAACGATGACTTCCAACCTCCACTGGGGAGAGGAACTAAAAGAAGACGAAGAAGAAAAACATAAGAGACATCAAGACAAGATCTAAACTATTTATTTAGTGCTCGTTTAACCCGTTTTAAACTCGAACCAAAAAAGTCCAGATGTTGTCTTGATCTCATCATCAACTTATCAATATCAAGTTTTCTATTAGGTACTCGAAGGAAATGGGTTGTTTTGTTCTATGAAATGAAATTGTTTTTTAATATTTTTTTTATAGATTCGTATATTCATATGAAATTTATGTAATTAGTTTATTTTTAAAGCATATTTTTCACATAGCACAGAAAAACATTCTAAGCTCGTAATATTTTGATTTATTCCGTTTAATTTTATTTCTGTTTCAATAAACTCAATAGTTTAAAAACATTTTTTTTTTAAACTTAAAACTGTTATTGCTTTTTATTTCCTTCGTTTTTTCAAAGTAATTCGACTGACATATTTTATAAGTTTATGATTTATATATTTAATTGTAGTGCTTTAACACTTACAGATTACGCAGACTGGGTATAGTTTATGGGCCTTACTTATAAATCGGGTATAAAGTGAAGCTTGAGAATAGTGGTAGGATAATAATGGTAAAGCCAAAAGTATTACTCATTAACCTCGCATAGAGTCAAACTCGGTTTAAACCTGGGATAGCGACCATAGAAACGTATACCTGCACATTATGTGGTATAACGCTGTAATAAGCACGTGATCTGTCAAGAGTCGTATTTTTCGGTACTTAAAATAGATTGTTTATCAGATTTTTTTTCAATTTTAAACAATTTTAAAGTCCTGTGACCTTTTTCAAGTGACTTAAAATATATTTTTTTTTAATTATATGAGATATGATAGGTTTGTATGTATTTTAATTACTTGTGATAAAAAAGAAACACGAATAAACTTACGAACTCGTTTTTACCATCTCCTCTTCTTCACAATTTTGATTCTTTTTCTAACGGTTTACTCCATGTTAACCATTTTGATGACAATAGTCTCGATTTGAATTTGACGCTTGTTTGTTGTGGTTATAAAAGTTACTGCGCACGCAACATATCAGTGTTGACCGTTTAAAAAAATGAAGCATGAAATAATCAGTGAATTGGTTTTCCACGTAACAAATATTTTTATGAGAAAGCTTTTTTTATATCGGTTATATGTTGTTAAATCAGGTATAGTTATTTTTTAATGTTAACCTCTTATAAGGAAATCAAATAAGTAAGGCCCTAAGCTTATAATTAAGTTGCCCAGTTGAGACCCGCGCTGACCCAGCGAGTGTCCTGCAAAACATCGGACCCTCCCCTTTTTTCTTAAACTTGTATTTTTTTATTATTTCACTATTATAACCACTTATTTTTTTACATATATCTATATTAACTTAGTTAATAATGGCAGAATAGGCGTGAAATGATAACTCACAAAAACGGCGCTCTAAAAATTGGCAAAATTTATTATCACACATTTATTAAAAAATGTATAAAAAAGTAAAAATAAAGCAGGCATATAAATGACAAAACTCTCGTTACTCAATAATTTATTTATCTTAGTTGATATAAAATATCTGTCTTTTAATAAGAGAGAGTTGAATTCCAATATTCAGGCATACTAAGAATATTGTTAAGAAATGTTCTTTAAATAACCAACAAACATTTTCCAGGTACTGTTTTTCATTGTATTTTAACTACAATTCTGCAAAAAATGTAGTATTTGAATTTTGAATTTATTTAATCATTTTACCACGAACAATAAATCATCAACCAAAGATCCATCAACTTTTAAATCCCCTTTTTACTTTTCGTTCCTTCTTCGTGTTCCTTTCTTCCCTTGTTCGGAATATTATTATCTTAAGTCCTTTAAGTCGCAAGAAGGGCCGGGCGAGTTATTCCAGAATTTTAATTATTTAAAACGCCTTGTCTCCGGTTATCACGGCCTTCATTTAACAAAATTTAAACAACTTGACAGGTGTCGTCTTAGTACCAACAGCTTCCAAGTTTCTGAAAAGAGGACACCATACCTTATCAAGTTTACTGCGCAGGTGAGAAAAAAATCGGTCTTTGATATAAAGCTCCGGGCAGTTATTCAAAAAGCCATTCTCCAAAACTGTTAATTTTATTGACGGGTTCATTCAAATTGTTGCATGTGTTTACAGTGGGTTCGAATGTTAAATATCTCTTTGTTAATGTGTTAGTGCCTGTCGGTGAACCATATGAAAAGAAGTACAAAAATTAAAAATTATTTTCAGACATTGCTTAGTAGATAAAATAACACAGCTATACGAATCTTACCCACATCAATAACGGTTTCAGCTTTTGAACTTCACAAAAATAAACAAATTAAAGAATAAAAGAAATATGGATAGTCAAACATCGAAGATTCTAAGTGCGCATTATTTTTTAGCTCCAATGGGATTTTAATAGGGTAATATTCATGGCAGCAATGCAGAACCGAACTTAAGTCATGTGTTGTCTATTCCCGTAAAAGGGAAGAGAGTTTATCTACTATTACTGTATCTCTAAATTCTGTAAAATAAATAAATAAATAATACACTAGAAGTAAGGCTAGGAGGCGTGTATCGGTCGGGAGTCGAGCTAGGCTGCTCCTTCGCCGCCGTAGTGTGATCTTTAGGACGCTGTCCTAGTATGTAGAATTAGGTTTTCATATTGCTCATGGTTAATAGGGTTGGTTATTAGGTAAGTTGATAGGTCGGTTGATAGATTAATTGATAAGTCTTGACTAGGATGCTAGATTTTTAATAGGTTGATGATAGGTTTTCATATTGAATAGGGTGGTGCTAGAAATAGAGCGAATTTATGAACAACGATTTTCTTTTGGGCGTTGCTTTGACAGCAATAGGGGCATTAAAAGCAGTAAATGTAAATTAAAAAAACGCAAATCTTTTACAAACAAAGAAAAGAAAAAAATGTTTTTGCAATGTGTGGATCTGAAAAGAGGCCAAGAGACCTTAAAAAACAGATCCTGGTAAGTGGGTGGGGCTTTCAATGTTCAAACAATGGCAAAATGGTGAACGTTACACAATGTGAATAGTGGCCACTTAAACTAGCCAATAACAGGTCATCAGCTTTGTAAATGACTAAACATCTACATTCCTTTTTCTAGAAGGTCTTTTAAAGAAGGAAATTTTAAGGAAATCGATTGTCATAATTTTAATATTTCTGCACCTTCTAGAAGTGCAGCCTAAAACAATTTTGCAAATTAAATAAAAATATTTATTTATTTTCTATAAACGCCCAGAGGGTTTTTACACGACAGGCATCAAATTTTAATTTAAGAGTTTTCTGGGATAACAAAGTAACATGCAGCTAATTATTTAATAAGCAACATTAATAATTATAAAAAAGTATCATTTAAAGATCCAACACAATTTATAGGCAGGTAAGTACATGATTAAATATGTTGAAATTACGTTGAACAGTTTAAGGGAAAAAATAAAAACTGACAGTAGGTATTATTTTAGTGTAAGCAAATAAAAAAAAACCTGGGATTTTACGGTATTCGAATAATGAAAATTATTTTGATTTTACCGTCGTAAGAATTTTCACTCCAAAAACTGAAGATAGAAAACGAAACATATTAATTTACCCATGCGTGTTTCCGAGCCGATGTAGTCTGACAATTAGAGAATTTACAAAATAATGAAATAAAATTAATATCAATTTAAGATTTTACATTTCTGCACTATTGTCATTTCTATCTAAGGAATTTAAATGAAGTCACATGTTTTTTTTAATTTTTTTTAAATTTAAATCTTGAAGTAGGGCACACATATCATACATATTGTTATGTGTGTTCTAATAAAAACATTGCAAATATATTTAATTTATAAATTGTTTATCACATATGTCTTGACCATTATTTTAAATTTTGATATGTTTTTTTCTTCATAAATATTTTTTTTCCATTTCGTAATACTTTTTAATTGCTTTAAATAAAATTGAATTTTGTGACTTAGCCTTTTTCCTAAATGGAAGTCTAATTTTGTTCTTTTCTCTAGTATTGTGATCGTGTTCATGCTGGTTCCGATCAATTTTTTTCCAAAATTCTGTTTTTTTATTAGAGTTTATAATTTTATGAACAAATATCATTGTTTTTTAAAATATTCTTTGTTAATATGTTAATAATTTCATTTCATTTACCATTGACTTTACCCTCGTGTATCTGTTTTTTTTCAAAATGATTCTAAAGGCTTTATTTTGTAATACAGTTAGTTTATTTGTGTTTTCTTTGTTTGATAAAAATAAAATGCTACTACAGTAGTTAACGTGTGGTTCAATAATTGCTTTGTAAATAGTTTTGCAAGAGTTTTTATCAATAAATCTTCTGATCCTTCCCTAGATTGATTTTTTTTTTGCAATCTTATTTATTACCATCCTAGCGTTTTGGTGAAATGTAAGTTTTGAATCCAACTTTACACCTAAATATTTAATTTCAGTGACTTCATTAAGTTTTTCAGACGACAAATGAAAGTAAGTCACGTGATGATGGGTATTCATCAACGTTATTTAACTATATTAGGTGTAATGCTGTTGAAATTCGATCTCTCAATTCGCAGAAAACACCCACAGCACTAGAAAAATCTTTCGGCATGCAATATGCTGACGGGAAAATTAATGCCTTCTGAAATATAGTTTTATTTAATAAATTTAAGTGGATACATACGTAAGTATTTTCATTTTAAGAATTCGATAATTTAAAGCTGTCTGTTTTCTGCAAAATGTACATTTGCACATCCCAGATTCTGTGGTCAGCCAGACTTATAAAGTCTTTAAAACTAGTCAAATACATAAATAAATTATTTTGTTTATTAAAAAAAAAAAATTGTATCCATTATTTATTATTTGTCTAAGTAAAAAACATTTCAACTATTGAGTAGATTTTATTATTAATTTTTTCACGAAAGTGCTATTATCTCAGTTTCATTTTTTTACGTCAGGCTGTTTTATACATTTACGTTCAATTGAGAAAAGCCTTTCTTGGATTTTTATCTTGCAACTTGTGTAAAAACCTTTTTTTGCTAATTGATATGTTTTACTTTGGTTTTAAAATTCCAAATCGTATATTTGGATTTATGTGATATGAGTATTCATAGTTAAAAAATGGAAAGGTTTTTTTTATTTAAGATATTTGAAGTTTCACATACCCTTTCATTTGTTTAATTGTTTACCTTTTTCTTGTCCTTAGGTTGTACATATTTCCAAAGACCGATTTCATTTCAAATAACCAACGTCCCGTGAAAGACACATTCTATTTGGTCATCCAAGGTTAGGGAGGGGCGGAATGTTTGTACATTAAACCTAAATTACACGGGTTTTGTAATAAAGAATGTCACCACCCTAGGACGGTGAAGGGGTTGGCAAATATTTGAATAGGCTGTGTTGGGGTGCCTTCAAGCAACCCCCGCGCGACTTCAACCCCTCTGATGTGCAGATAACGCCTTTCTTTGTCTCACATTTACATATGCAAAGAAGGACCCAAATTCCGAAATGATAGCCGCGGTTTGCTAAGCTGAAGACGCTTGGAATGTTAGCAAAAATAATTCAGTTCGCAGCGTTTTGAAGCCGCTGTTTGATTTACAAGGAATTATTTTATTTGAGAGACCGCATATTTTTGTATTTTTTTGTAAATTTAATTGACCCGCTTGTTTTTGTGATGTATCCGGCGTTGCAAATTACATCTGATCAATTCATATCTCGGCAACTAATATAAATAATATTACTACCATTTTTTTGTAATCTTCAAATAAACAAAAGAAAAAAAATATCACTTTTGTTCAAAACATTAATTTGGTTGTATAACTCTCAACCGCTTAGCCCCTCCCCTTCCTAACCCCCATACCCATACATTCTGCAGCATATAGCTAAATATTAGAAACCTAATTTTAATGCATGTTCGAACATGGTGGTTAGGGTGGGCCGATATTTTTTCTCCAAATTTTGTGAAATGAAAGGGGTCTACAAAGTTACCCTTTAAATTACTCGGAATTCAAAAAATTAAAAAATATATATTTGATCCTACTTTTGGCCTTCAACCAAAGCTTATAGTTTTCGAAAAAAATGATATTTTGCGCTAAACCGGCTGTCATTTCGTGAATAAGTAAGAAAATCAGTCCAATGAGATTTCATTGTTGTGCATTAAACCTTATTGAATAAGCATTAAAAGACATGAGATGTGATTAGCTAAGAGTCCTTGCCGTGTTTAAACTAAAATTGTGCAAAACCGTTCTTTTGAGAAAATACGAAAATACGTGTTAATGAAGAAAATTCAGACCGCGTTTTACCCTGAGCCCTCTAGAGTTATGACACTCAATTCATATCCAACGCGAGTTTAGTTATATAACCGCTAGCCGGGTTTTGCGTGAGCTTTACTTTGAATTTGAAACCAAAATAAATGACTAATTGTTTCGGGAAAGCGTGCAAAAACGTTTTTATTGATAAGTGGGTACCTAGGTACTTGCTTATGATTTAATTCCAAAACTAAAAATTATAAGATTCAAATATTGAATTTCAGTAAGTACCTAGGTACTTGTAAACGGTTGGATTTCAAAACATGAAATAATTCATTTTCAAATGTAGAATTCTTTATGCAAATGTTAAGCCCTACTTTTTTACCATAAGGAGTGTAATTTAGGTAGGAACGTGATTTCCGAAAATGTACTAAATGTTGGTTAATATTATTTTATCATTACTAAAAATTCATTTAAAAGAAATAAATGGGTAGAAATTATAAGGAGTGTAATGAAAAAATCTGATTGGGATCTATAAAAAGCTAATGTTGTTTGTAATCATCCAAAAAAAAACTTTTTTATAAACCAAAAACAACATCCTTCCATTTTTTTGTACGTGCATTCTGTATGCAACCCTGGTAGGTCGATAAATAAATCTACAAACACGCGCAGCGCAACGACCTACCTTTCGTTGAAAATCGCACGTAAATCGGTAAAGCCATTTAAGAGGTCAGCCATTTAGAAGATAACACGTACAGAAGAATTATATTTATAAAGATATTAATAATGGATACGGATTTATAAACTCTGAGTTTAAAACTTGTAAAAAAGCACAGTTTTTGCTACCATTCTTGTGATGAGGAAGTTCAGTAGATTTTTTTATTTTATTTGTCAGACTATTAAACTAAGCCAAAAAAAATATTTTCCCTTTTTAAATTTCGTATAATCAGCGCTATAATTTTTCAAAGTTTTTTTATTCCTGAAATAAATCTGTTTGAGACGCCAGAGGTTCTCCTTCACTTATCCAAAAATTCAAAGTCAGTCAGTGCTTAGTCAAAAAAGAGACAACTCACTTAAAATAGCAACATTGTTTGGTCAGAGGAGTCACATATACCTTGCTCTCATAAGTTACAACACTTGATTTAAAATTAAATACAAATAAACATAAATTCAAATTATTGGTAAAAAAAACATTCTGGGTTTTGGTCCCTAAAACTGCCTTGAGATGGTCACCCCACGAAAACAGTAGTGAACTCGGAATTATTATTGCAGGTCTGCTATTTACAATTTTTGTTAATATCCATGGAGTGTTATCTTTATATATATAACTCTTCTGTACGTGTGATGTCACTGAACTCCTAAACGGCTTAACCGATTTACGTGCGGTTTTCAGCAAAATGAAGATCTTTGCCCTGCGCGTGTTTGTAAGTGTTTAGTGTTTCAAATTTTTAATCGAACCTGTCAAAAAAAAAAATTAGAAGCATAAATATTTTTTTCACCGACCTACCAGGGTTGCATTCGACGAGAATGCATATACAAAAAAAATAGATGGATGTGTTCAAAAAACGTTTGCTTTTTATGGATCCCAATCAGATTGTCTTCTTGCATTCTTTATAGTTTCTTATCATTTATATTTTTTTACTGGTTTTTTGGTAATTCTAAAATAATATTAACTGACATTCAATATATTTTTGAAAATCGCATTCATGCATAAAATGCACCCCTGTTGGTGAAAACAGACGAGATTGACATTTGCAAAAAGAATTCTTTATTTGAAAATAAATTATTTAATGTTTTGGAACTCGACCATAAACAAGTACCTAGGTATCTACTTATTTATTTTTTAAAAATCCAAGCTAATAGCAGGCAAGCCAACGTTTGGGCAGGACAACGTCTGTCGGGTCCGCCAGTCTATTATATTACATCAATTTATTATGTACTAGAACAAAAAAAAAAAAAAAATGAATGCTTCGATACGGGTCTTGCCCAGTGAGGTGTGTATTTAGAAAAGAAAAAAAAGGTTTTATGTGAAATAAATAAATAAATAAAATCTGTCAGTTCTGCGCTTGGTAAGTTTATGGTAAGCAAACCGAATATATTTCACAGCTCTCTCATCATTGGCTGATTCAAATGAACAAGTGTCTTCGTTCAAAGAAGTTATTTTTTATTACAATATTTGAGTTTGTCCAAATGTTCGTAGACAAAAGACTAGATTTCACCCCCTCGGGAGTCATTAAGATGAACAAATTACAACAGGGATGGAGAATACCTTAAATAAGGGAATATTGAAGTCAAGGCATTTACAGGGCTTATGACCTGTCATTGGCTGGTTAAAGTGGCCACTTACACACTGTGTAACATTCAACATTTTGCCTATGTTTGAACACATGTTTTGCACATGTTCAAACCAGCCAATGACAGGTCATAAGCCCTGTAAATGCCTTGACTTCCATTTTTCCTTATCCAAGGTATTTTCCATCCCTGTTGGAATTTTTTTTTTATTGTTTTTTTTTTTGCTGTACAATTTGATGCTCCAATTTTTACTGCGTGCAAGAAAACATTTTTTATAAGTGTAACTATGTACTAGTGTAACTATGGAGTTTTATCAAGAAATATAGACAAAAACATCAAAACATTTTTTGTATCCAATATCCCGTAGGGCTGAAGTTCCTTTTTGCGATATGGTAATGAAGATGAAGGGCAATATCCGACATAAGCCCTCAAAGAATATTGAAATCGCTGTTAAGTAAATTAAAATTTTCAAAAGTAAATAGTTTTTGGTCAAAAAAAAATATGAGCGAAACTGATCGGAAGATCCATGGTATTAAAAATGAAGTGAACAGGCTATGAAGGATGAACGTCAACATAGGAAGTTTTGAGGTTTAACTTTTTTAAGTTATCAAGTTATTTGTATCGGCCTCTTGGTGTAGTCGTCAACGCGTTTGCCTACCGCGCAAGAGGTCTCGGGTTCACTCCACTACTTCGGGAACTACACTTGCTACGTTTTCCACAGGGGTCGAATACAAACTCTGTTGGCTTATGTATAAGTCACTGCACAACCCTGCTCCGGAATATCTAAGGGAACTATGCATTCCAGATTAACTAGCTGACAGGCGTCTCGCGCTTAGATCAGCTACGTCTACGGCGAGAGGAACAGTTATTATACCTCTGCGCAAACAGCGCACTAAATTTGGTGAACGCGCATTTGCGGTCGCAGGCCCTATGGCATGGAATGCTCTCCCAGCAGAGGTGCGAGGCTGTGAAAGTGAAGTGATGTTTCGGAAAAAACTTAAAACCCACTTGTTCTCTACATCATTTAAATAAATTCGTAGCATGTGACAACAAAATAAATTGTTTTAATTAAATTACAAATTTAAAAGCTTCAATTAAATTTATTTAACAAAAGAATCACTATGTAAAGCGCCCTTGAGAAAATGGCGCCATATAAGTTATCAATAATAATAATAATTCAATTCAATTCAATTCACTTCAATTTATTTATTTTAAATATAACATATACATTACAAAAATATATTCAATACGTACATATTATAAAAAAGGAAAAAAAATACACGAAAGAGACTCATGTCAAAGGAGTTGAAGAATCCTGCTCCGGAAAACCCCTTCGGATACATGAAACAGATTAATATCCAGAGCGATGTTGTTCAACATAGCGGTAGCTCTTCCAACAGGCATAACCATAGGCAGGTTGGTCCTGAATATCGGAATATGAAACAATCTATGCTGACGCTGTCTTAGGTAATTATCAGGAACATACAAACCAATGCTCATCATAATTTCAGAATTATCGATCATACCGCGCAACAATCGATAAAAATGTGTGGTCAAATACACATTCCTTCTAGTCTCTAAACTGTTGTAGCCAAGCATACCCTGGAGAAACTCGGTCGGGTAGAGCCAAGGATAATATCCGCACTCTCTCATGTAGAGATATCTCAGAAACTTCTTTTGGATTTTCTCTATCATAAGAGAGTACTTCAGTGTACCACTACATAATAATGAAGGATGAACGTCAACATACGAAGTTTTGCGATTTAACTATTTTAAGTTATCAAGTTGTTTGTGTCGGCCTCGTGGTGTTGTGGTCAACGCGTTTTCCTACCGCGCAAGAGGTTTTGGGTTCGATTCCTGACATGGCTGACATAAAATATTTATTTAAAAATTTATTAGAAAAGGTGTTTCTACATTCAAATATTTCAAAGTCCTCGGACAGGTACCCGAAGCGTAAGATTGATCATCTTACCTTCATGTTACAAAAAATATCAAAGTGCGATTGAATTTGAAGACGGTGGTGATGATGATGAAGTCTTTATACCTCTTGGACATTATAATAAACTAATTAATATAAAGTTGACAAAGATAAATTGTGGAAGGTTTTATCGGAGTACGGAGTGAATGGTAACCTGACAAGAGCTATTGCGTCTCTGTATAAGGACAAAAAAGCATATGTGAAGGTGAAAGAACGCCCAAAAGGATCTACTATGCGAATGTTAATGGATGCAGAAAACGAAGAAGATCGAGAAAGACATGGCGCAATAAAGCCCATCAAATACTTAAAGATAGACAAGTCAAGACTTGGAATAATCTGCGTGCGTGCATGTGAAGATGTATGAATGTAGAGGAAGTAAGGTCTGTTTGCAAAGATAGAGTGATTCGTTCTATCTTCTCTGCTTACCCCTACGAGGAAACGGCATGATGGTTTGTTTGTTTTGAACCTGCTTCATATAAATAGTCTAAACTGCTTTATATTATCCAAAATGGTTAATTATTATGAAAAATTATCGCTTTATTTCCAGTAGTTAACTGACATCCACCTATGCCTTTTGTTTTAATATTCAATTATTTATTTATTCATATTCATATTTATATAAACGTCCAATGTGTATTTTTCAGGATATATGTACATATATATTTTTTTTATAAAAGAAAGTAGACAAACACAATGGTATATTGTAGACTTGGTGGGAGTGGAAGCGGAGAGAGGTGTTTATAATTGAATTTGATTCAGTGATCGTGTCAAAGAAGACAATTTGTTATCAAAGAAATCAAGACTGGTATGTTTGTTGGCAGACTTAAGAATTCTTGTCACAGGGGAATAAAAACCATATTTAGTTAAATGGTTATCGGTATTTATTTATTTATTCATATTTTTTGCTTACAAACTATAATTAACAATAAAAATAATGTGACCTCACTGGGGGTTTCCCGTGCCGAGGACACTTAACATTTTAGTATTTTGAAATTACATTTGAGAATAAACAAAGAAGACTAACTTAAAAAACAAAGAAAATTAACAAATATTCAGACAGTTTTAAAAACAAGGTATTTATGTACATCGATATTATTTATATTACAAAACACACAAAATAGTTAGTTTTATCTGAGGTTTCTAGTTGGGATATTTAACTTCGTCGAGCTCGGTAGTTTAGGCGCATCAAAGAGTGCCTTGAGAATTTAAAATAGGACTAGTGCAATTATCTTGGAAAGTGGAGCTTTTCTGTCAAATTTTATTAAACAGAAATGAAGGTCATGTGAACTCCCATCAGATCCCATTGTTAGTTTAAATCAAATAAAATATGACAACCTCCTTTACATCCTGTACCCTTTAAATAGTGTTCAGGTATATGGAAATATTGCTTTGACTCCAATATTTTAGTGTTTCTTCACTGGAATGTGCGTAGTAAGTATTTTAAGTTTTTTTTATAAAAATAAATATTTGCGTTCTTATGATTTACCCTAATATTTAATTTTGAGGCTCATTTTCAACGAGTTGTAAATAACTCATTATTAGAAAATGGGAATCAAGTTCGAACCACGGACCTCTGAGCCCTGAGTCCAAGACACTAGCCGTGGGACCACAACTCGATTCATTAAAAAAAAGAATAATTGAGGCGTTTCCTAGTATGTAGGTGAAATAATTCAATTTGATAAATTTCATCCCCATAAATAAAGTTTTCAGCTCTTTAACTTCACAAACAGCAACAGATGAAAGAATCGAAGGAATATAGATCTTCAAAAGTCGGTAGAATAGTGGATGTTACACAGTGTGTAAAGTGTGTTACACAGTGTGCAATGACAGGTCATAAGCCCTGTAGATGCCTAGAATTCTATATTACCTACTTTTAAATTGTCTCCACCCCTCTTGTAATATAAACATTATATTAACAGCTTCCCAGGGAGTTGAATCCAGTCCTTGTCTACGAAAATTTGGAGAAACTCAAAATATTGTTGATTTTTTGTTTGCTTATGTTTATGTAATGTTAATACATAGGAGAAAGTGCGGATAGGAGAGTGATATGATAATATCATATCACTCTCCTATCCGCACCTCATGATGCATAGGGCACTGTATTGGTACACTTAATGCAGAATATATTGATCATCTGTTTCATGAGGGTAAGGTGATCACCCTTACGCTTCAGGTGCCAGTCCAGGGTCCGTATTCTAAGGGAAAGTTAAAATTTATTTCCTGAAAATTTAAGTAAAATAAAGTATCCAGTCTGAAAAAAAGAATATGTTTATAATTTTTTTCCTAAAACAAGTTCAATTACAGGGTACCGACGAAGATGCCATGAGTTTTTGTACAAAATATACACCTTTTCGTACATAAATATCGATGTTTTTTATACAGTCTGGGGCCCCGATTACAATAAGAAGTTAACAGAGTTGTCTTTTTATTTGTTTTTTTATTTTAAAAACTTCAAGTACAAAGAATAAGTACTTTGGTGAACTTATTGCTAAAAGCAAGATCTTCCAGCTAACCAATAAACAGACTGGTCAAAAGAATAGATTGGTTAAAATTTAGTCCTTAAAAGCATTAATAATATATATCAAAAGAAACATACCTTACATATGTAAAAATAAATGAAAAAATCTAATTAATTAAAAATAACAGCTGTTTGTTTATTGGGAGATAAAACTTGCACATATTAAAATAAATAAATAAAAAAAAGAACATTACCCTATACAGAGAAAGAATAACCAAGGAAATAGAAAGGGATAAAAATATATATTTGAGAAGAATAAAAAAAGCAGTAAAAACTCGGGGAGTTCAGGATTCTGGAGATGTATAATAATGTTTCAGGCGTTTCTTGAAGGTGCATTTTTAAAAAGAATACATTTTTTATACCTTCAAGAGTCTATAAAGGAAAATCGATACTTGTGTATGAAAATGAGTATATTTGCATGCACATTTAAAGTATCTTCATTGGTAACCTATAATAGAACATGTTAAAAAGAAAACAAATTATTAATATTCTGCTCTTCACACAGACACCTTAATTTTACTTTGTAGATAAAATTGAAAATAAATCTTAACTTCCCGTTGTAACCGGGGCCCAGAAACATGAAATATTGCAGTGAAGAACGTCCTTTTTATTTATTTATTTACACTCTTTATAAAAATACAATTCCATGTTTACTTTGCCCAGCTAACAAGGGTACATACCCCGTTCCAAGCTAGGCAATTAAATTTTAATATATTATAATAGTTAACAAATTAATATAGAGCACAGACAAACAAAATATAAACTTTTTCGTAAACATATTTTGATACATATACATACATACATACACATATAGTACAATACACACACACGTACACACATCCATGCGCATACACATGCATTCATTAATAAAACATAGATAATTTATTCATGCGAAACTTCATGGTTGTCATCTATAAATTTATTTTTAAATTATTCCTTATTTTTTATATTTTATTTTCGACATCCAGTAAGAATCTCCAATCCGTGGCATGCATCAACTTTTCTGACTCCCTACGACCAATGCCATGAAAGAACGAGGTCAACACCTTCCGTAACTTGACAACACTTTCGTCTTTCCACGATTCTGGCAAAAGGTTATGGACCTTTTTACCTACGTAATAGTGTTGTCTCGATGCCAGAACAGTGTTGACCCCTTCACTTAGTATCAGATCCCTATAAAAGTACCTTGTATTATAGTTGTGGTTGACGCTTTGGTAAATGTCTCTATTTAATTGTGTAACCACTACCGTTCTCAATATATACTGTTGAATAATATTCAGTACTCTGAATTCTTTGAAGAGCAAATCACTTAGATAACGAAATGTTTTTTTTTTTAATTACTCGGATTAAAGATTTCTGTGCAATTGCTACAGGTTCAAGGGTGGTTTTTAAATGAATATTTCATGTCGACCTTTTAATATTTCAGGAATCGAGCCGGGGACCTCAAGTAAGGTAGGCGAACGTACGAATCACTACACTATGAGGCGGACTTATTTCCACTCAATTTCTTTATTCAGAATTTTCACCTGTAAACAGCCATACAGCCAAAAAGATTCTCTCACTATTCTGGTTATATTTCCCACACAGAACTGTATTTTTAATCCGCTCGGACTCAAAGAAACGATCAATTTACCCAGTAATTTATGCGAAACATTTATTTAATATCACATTTCACCCCAGGTTACCAAACTAATCAATGATCATTCATCAAATTATTGAAATGACCGCTTTATTATTCGATTATCGGAATTAATTTCACGTTAAAATAATTGTTGATTCCGCTCAATTGCCGGCCAAATGGATTGCTTCCAAAAGTTAGCAATTTTGGAGTTGGTAGTTCGTAATTAATTCTGGACTATCGTTCTCCTTATCTTCGATCACAGGTTTGCAGCACCAAAACGAATACACAAACTTGGGTATTTAGGAACTTTATTTAATTGTTTTGGATGCTAGAACGTGGATGAATCATTCTAGAACCTCCCTTCACATTTGCAAGTAGTTAAAACACCGAGAAACTTAATATCATTTGTGTATTCGCATTTTAATAGAAATTAAATCGGACCATGTTATGCAAATACCACCCAACCCACAATTTGCTCAATTTGACTTCGGTGAATGCAACTTCATAAACAGTGATTTTTTAATATTTTTATTTATTTATTTGGAAAAACCACTGTAAATTTATAAACAATTCATGGTATTAACAAATTACAGCAGGGATGGAAAATACCTTCAAGAAGGGAATATTTAAGTCTAGGCATTTACGGGGCTTATGACCTGTCATTGGCTAGTTTAAGTGGCCACTTTACACACTGTGTAACATTCACCATTTTGCCTATGTTTTCGATGACACACACGTGTTAAATTAGTTCACTAGTAGCTCAATCACAAATAACAATCGACGTGCTTAAAAACATGCTAAACATTTGAGAGATCACAATGAACAATAATGAAAATGCGTAAGTTATCGCAGTCATATGTAAACGCGTTTGTAATCTCTAAGACAACTAAGTCTAAGTTTGTTTTTTGTTTTCCTCGTAAATAAATACAGTGGCGAAAAATCAGCGTTTACTATAAAAAATAATACAATATATTGCATTTGCAAAATAGTAAAGAGTATCTAATACAAAAAAATTTAAATTAAATTACCATGGCGACTGCATTTTTCGACATTTGGCTTACCATCCGCCGGCTAAATGCAATAAATAGCATGATAAATAAATAAACATATCAGTTTTGGAATATTTTCCATATTTGCACCGGTGAAATTTAAATATGTGATTGCTAAGCAGGATTATACGTCGTGAAACGTAAATATTTTGACATTTAATACTAGGTGTTCACGGATGTTCTATTGTAATCGCGAATACGATAAACAACCATGGTGACAAATTGTTATCACATCGCTTATTAGCACGTCGGTAGTTATTTGTGATTGGGCTACAGAAGTAGATTAATGACCGACGATGCAATGTCATCTTTTTCTATCGAACCCAATTCAATTTATATTACAACTCTAGCAATATTGCACATAAAGACGGGATCGTCACCCTGCAGTACATTCACATCGTCCCCACCACGAAGAAATGAACTACAAAGGAACATGGTCTATAAAGAGACCACAAGACGCAGCCAACGTCAGTCAGTTCAGTTTACGTCAGACCAGCTCGACGACATCACACAGTTCCAGCATGTGGTTCAAGTGCAGTTACTTCAACCCATCATCGCCGCTACGCTCGTGCTACACAACCAAGTGCTGTATCTTATTAGCCATGTAATAAATACGCATTAAACATCAAACTCGTGTCTTCTCTGTCAATCTTTAGCTGTGGTAAGAACTCCAACTAACACCCAACAGTTTTATCCTAGAAATACACTTAAACCATACTGGGATGTGGGTGTTAGCGTAATGATTTATTTATTTATAACTTTTTACACAAAAAATATAGGAGTTTTATCTTATATAAAGTTTATATTTGAAGCACTAACTTTGTGGTTATTCATTACAATAAAATAAATAAAACAACTTTGTATTTTTAATTGAATCGGCATTCACTTCGTAACACTTCATTATAAATTATTATGAAAATAAAACTTTGTTATCATATATAATAGACAGTAACCACTCATTTCATAATCACACCTTAAAACTCCTGCACCAAGTAAATAACAAAGGCAGTAATATGAATAATTTAGAAATTATAGAAATTCACAAAAATTTAAATTCTGAAAACAATCTAATTAATAATCACACATTCAACCACCCCTCGCCTTTATTGACTATGTTCCCTTTGCGACCACCCTCACCGCACTCACCCTCTTAGACCCGCGTCTGTTAACACTCTCTTAGCCGAGCGATGTCTTCCCACACATTAAATCTTAGACTTACTTATTGCAACTTCCACTTATGTGCTAAATTTTAAGAAATTAATTCCACTCAATGTTCTGTCCATGTTTTCATATCTGTACTTAAGATAACCATCCATTCATATGCCAACACCTTAGATAAGAATAAAAACCCCCTGCTCTAAGTTTCACTGATTAATCTGTTTATTTTTTGTTTAGATTCGATGACATTGTGAACAATATTCTGTGTTTATTATATTAGTTTTATATCACCCGTCGATGGGAGGAGTGCTCTCCTGAAACTATAGTTGTGTTCTTGTAAAAGAATAAAATTGTGTAACACTGATAACAAAGTTTTATTTTCATAATAATTTAAAACAACTTTGTTTTTAACCACTAATTTTTATTTTTCACCGACCGGTTTCAAAGCAAACAAGCTTTCTTGTCAAGGTTTACGTAACTAATGAATTGATTCCTTTTTATTTTATTTCTATCATGTTCACTAAAAACTACACGTGGACCCAAGAAATCAAGTGGTTTTTTCTTACACGGGTGGTAATTTGATATATTTATTTTGGAAGTAAGCCACTAGAGGACTAAAAGTTTTATCTTGTTTATTGCTAAAAACAGTATCTCCCAACCAATCGAAAAAATAAACTGTTTGAAAGAAAAATATGTCAAAATTAGTTTATTATCAAAATTTTTATTTGAATTTCTTTTCAATTATTTTTATTTGTTTATTTTTCGATACATATATTTATATAGAATTTTCATTACAAAAATACACTTTGAAAAACACATCTTAAAATTACGCTATAGTTATTTGGAAAAAATACCGGCTCAGACTTCAGCGCCTGAGCTTCGGCCATTCTTTTTTTAATAATTTATAAGTTTATTGCATTTAAATATGGTATGACATAACCATGAAAACAAAAACCAGATTAGCATATGCAGCTATTATAAAAACAGGATTTATTTGCAGTGTGTATTTTATTTTTATTTTTTTTCCAGTTGACTTGGACTGACCCTAATAATATACACCTGATATGATGATGAATGTGGAATCGGGTGAAGAGTTTGGATGAAGAATGAAAGGATGGTTCCAGGAAAAAAAATAAAATAAATGTTATGTTTTTAAGGTTTTTAATGTTTTAGTCGTGTCGTAAAAGTGGCTAAGTATTAGTGTTTAATGAAGAGACCGGTATTTTTTAAAAGCGATGGACATATAATATTCGGTAAGTGGTTACATACAAATATTTACTAACATAATAAAAATATTGAATATTAATTAATTGAATCTGGACGTTACTTTAATAATAAGAATGTGTAAAATGTTTACATATTTGCCTAAAATAAACCTTTAAAAAAAATTGAATCTTAAAAAAGAGAACATTAAAACATTTAATATAAGTTGAAGAAGTAAATAGTACTTTCCATGTTTTTTTAAATTTGTAAAAAAGAAATAAATTATTAAAATAAATTTAATATACTAGTAACATTTTGATTAAGTAAACTGGTCCAAGAAGATGCACAATTTATTTATTTTTAAATGGCATTACGTAGTATGTGGGCAAAACTATTCAGTCAGATGAATCTTATCCGCATCAAAAAGATTTTGCAGCTCTTGAACTGTATAAAAATTGGCAGATAATGAATGTTCAAATAAAAGCAGAATTGTAGATGTTTGGAAGGCCGTGAGGAAGATGGGGGATATTTTCAATAAGCTGTAAAACAACTACTGTTAGTAAATGGTAATCGAGTTGGAGTAAAGTAGGATTCGAACCTGGGACCTCTGATTTCCGAGTTTGTGACACTTGCCATGAGACCACCACCTGATTCGAGAATTGTAGACGATTAATGTCAATCGCAAGCTTTATAGTACGCACAGTGATCGCTTTATAGTTTATTTTATATTTTTATTATAAGTTATCAAGCATATGCTGCAATTTTACATTAATTGGTTGGCATTTAGATAAATTTCCGCCTTTAATAAAATTGGCAATAGCAACCAAATTAATTTAATATTGTAAGAGACATAGTCCTTATCATAGGTGCCTTCAAAAGCGACCACTTTATCCATTAACGCAATTAAATAAGTGATGAACATTCTTCCGGTTTTATTTTATAAGAGTTAAAGTCGGTGAATTATTTTTTGTTTAATTTTTTTTTTGTTAAATATTTTTTTGTAAAAGTAATTTTAAAAATTAATACCAAAAATAAAAACAATATTAGAAGAAATGTTAGCATATTTGTCTGATTTAATAGCAAGACTTCTCAGCAATTAGAAGTAAAACAACGAAAAGCATTCGCGCAGGAAATGTGAAGTATGAATATATTATATTACTGAAAAAGAAATTGATGGATTCCACTTGATAAAGGTTTTAATAATCGCTGTTACACAATTACACCAAGTACTATGCTATTCTAAAATATATAAACTGTAGTTATTTGCAAATAAAAATATTTTGAGTTCGTCCAAATGCTCCCGTCACAAAAGATCTAAACAGGTCGCAGTGATTTCAGGAGCTCATTTATCACTGATCTCGAATCTCGACCTACACAAACAAAAAAAAATCAGCGGCGGGACTACCTACAATCTATAATAGATACTTTTCGGTCATCGGTCATCATTTCCGTATTTCGTTAACCATAATGTTAAAATGACGCGTTATTTATATTCATTAACACTAGGCCACTCCGCTCAATGTTTTTTTTTGTAAATCTATTAAAACAATTCTTAAGTTGCTAGAACTTCACTCGTCTGTAGCTGCAAGATATTTTGTAATGTAGCTTCAATCAGTAAATATCATCAATTATCAAATTGTATCATGGAACGACCAAGGAATGCGTGGCATGATCAGAGAAATCAAAATCTTAAATCTGGTCATGTCAAAAGCTGGCAGAACCGAATATGAGTTCATTTTACTCGTGTTCCGTGTTTCTCAGCGATATTGCCTCCGCTCGTATCAACAGTTTATTAACAGTCAATTGAATGTTTTAATAATTAATTGCTTACATACAAAAAATGTGTATTTTAATTTTTGCACTGTCCTTAATACGATGAAAGGTCAGCTGACACTGAAAATGGGTTCCCGGGTGATTTCTACAAATATTTTATTTCTTATGATTTCGTTAGTTATTTTAATTTTGGGGCCATTTTTAACGAGTTGTAAATAACTTATTACTAGAAAATGGGAATCAAGTTGGGGTAGAGTGGGGTTCGAACAACAGACCTTTGATCCGTGGATCCACAACACTAGTCACGGGACGACAATCCGATTCGATCTTCGTAGTTTGTAGTTTGTTAAGTTCTTATTTGTGAGGCAGTTTTCTTATGATTTTGTCTTTAAAATTACATTTCGAGTATATGAATATATCAATATGATTAAAATAGTTATTATACGTTTTGAAGATGTGTTGTTTTTTTAATTTTTACTATACAGCTGTGGAAGCAGTGTGATTATTGAAAGTTCATTTTAAAAATGTTCGCATTATTTTTGTTAGCGGCGTAAATGTGAGACTCCATGTCGGTGAAAAATATCGCTTGGCTAAATTTCACTGGGAATTCGGTCCCTACACTAAGAGGGTCCTGTCTCACAAATCTACACGGTTATTGGAGGGACAAAGTTTTAAACCATAAATTCGTTTTGTAAGCTTCCTCTTGCTGCTGCTTTCCCGAAGCTTCTAAACTTATCCTCCATAAATCGAGGAGATAATCATTTAATTCAATTCAATTTATCTGGAGAATTGTATATTTCTTTGCTTTTTTTTATGAGAATAATGTTGTATCTCAGGGACTGAACACGGGAGTCCACTGTTTGCCGTTTAGATATTAAAAATGAAGAAATTATCGAAATAAGCTATTGTAATGTAAATAATGTGTACCCTATTTTAAAATTTAAAATAAAATCAAAATCTGCTTTTTTTCCACATCCACTCCCAAGTGGAGCATGTGGACATCACCAGTTGGCTCCGGGAGACCCTATTGTCAGCCAGTATTTTCGCCTCTTCCCACGTCAATCCAACGCCCCTTAATTTCGCCTAATAACGTCGAAATATCGTCATCGACGGCCTTCCAGGACGGCGTGAGCCCGCAGGTTTAAAGAATATACAATTTGGGTCAAAGTTTTCCTGAGGCATACGCAGCACGTGTCTAAGCCTGGTCCACCGCCGCATCCTAAGGACGCCCGTTATAGGAGGCTGCTCCGTCCGTTCTTAGACTTCAATGTTAGTTATAAAATCAAACCACCTGATACCTAATATTCTTCTCTAGCACTTACTCTCAAAACTCGGAAGTTTGGTGTTTTGAGCTTTGATAAAGTGCCAAGATCCGCACCCATATAGAAGAACTGGCGTTATACAAGAGTTAAGTAATCGGCATTTCGTTTTGACCGGGTATAGACTAGAGTTTCAGACAACACGCATCATGTTAAAAGTGGTTCCAGAAATTCCTATGCGGGTTGCGAGCCCTTTGTGCATGCTTCTATTCATTATCATAATACGTGAATAAAAAACCGAAGTCCACTTTCTACGCAATAATGTTTTCTAAAATTGAAATTAAAATCTGAAATCTACTTTATTTTAATTCATAAAACATCAATGGTGATGTTTTGGAAATTGCACAATCACAAAATATTGTTTCCTAAACATTTTGTTCAATATGACTCACGTGACTTATCCTTTAAGGTGCATATTAGAACTATTTTTTATATTGTGCATAACAAGAACCCCAAATAAGTGTTTTCGACGGCATGCCTATTCTCTTGTTAAGTCTTGGGAAAGAAAAATATATTAAGTAGTTTTTTCGTGCCATTAGAATTTTTTACTTTTAATTTTTGTGTTTGTTCGTAATGTTTACACTTTACTTATTTTTAATGATTTCTGGCGTTTTTTAAAAAAAACACTATTCTTTTGAATACATAAGGTATTGACACATTGCTTTTAATTTTTTTCCAGTCTTATATTATATATTAGTAGTCTTGTTGCATAGTTATAATTTTTAAAAATTATTTTGGAAATATTTTGCTACCATTTCTTTCATATTTTTTTATTTTATTGGCGAAATTGAATTTAACTCTCCAATATTTTTTTTTATGAGAAAAGAAGAAAATTTATTTTTATTAAAATCGAGTTATTTTTATGAAAACAACTTCAAAGTTAAACCGATACATTCACATTCTATCACTTCTTCACAATATTTTAAATAATCCCACTTCGCCTGTTTTTCTGAGAGAGCTCATCCAATCTTTTTCACTGCACGGACTATCTCTTCGTTCTAGTAACGAGAGAACCCTTATAATACCCTGTCATCGCTCTAACTTTCTTGCCTCCTCTTACACAGTAGTAGCCGCTCGATTGTGGAATAATCAACCCACTAATGTTAGAGACGCCCCTTTTTATTTACATTTAAGTCAAGATTGAAATGTCACCATCTTAATATTTAAATTGTTTCTTTATCCTTCTTCTTTCCTTCCCATCCCCTTTCCTCTCTTCATAGCATAATGTTAATTTTTTTTTATATGTTTTTATTTTTGTTAATCTTTGCTTTTAATTTTTGTATAAAATTGTAAGATTCAACATGTCCATGTATTTAAAATTTTCTCAAACTGAACGGTTTGAGTAGGTAGGAAGAAATTGCCTTAAGGCAATATGCCCGCCCTTATATGTATATATATTATATATTTATATAAATTTTCAAATAAAGTTAATAAATAAATACATGAACTAAATTTAATTATTTTTTTTGAGAAAAAAAAAATATTTACTTTACACAATAAATAGTGTTCATTTTGCTTTTGTTATCCATTTCTGTGGTAATATAAGAAATTCAATATTTTGTTTCCGAACGTTTGGACAAACTCAAAATATTGCGAAATAAAATAAACTATTTTTTTTTTAATTGTAAGAGTACCTACATGTAAATGATTGAGAATCTTCGAAAGCCGGGCTTTACAAATACACCGCGCCATCCGTTGCTATAGATCGAAGCCTATAATTTAATTGGTGGGGAATTATTTGGCAATCATATCATATCGGAATCTGAAAATCCGTTCGGAAACTCTCGTTTTACAATTCAAATTTTCCGATTTCGACCAATAAAAATGAAAAAATACTGTTTTATTGAGTTAACCGGTTCTGGTACTATTGAACGTAGTTATGCAGAAAGCAGCCAGCCACAGATAAGTGAAACTGAGATAATAGAACTTTTGGGAAAATAGTGAATAATCCAATCTACGCAACAGTTGGAATGTTTTTTATTTTGACAAATGATAAATTATTTACAATATTTGAGTTTGTCCAATGTTCATAGACAAAAGGCTGGTCCAAGAATAAGTTTAAAAATTGAAAAACTGTTTTCAGGCGTTGCCTAGTATGTGAAATAATTCAGTCAGATAAATCTCTTCACAATAATAAAGGTTTCAGCTCTTTAACTTCACTAAAATCAACAGATGGAAGAATTGAAGAAATAAAGATGTTCAAACATAGGCAAAATGGTGAATGTTACACAGTGTGTAAAGTGGCCACTAATACCAGCCAATAACAGGTCATAAGCCCTGTAAATGCCTTGACTTCCATATTCCCTTATTTAAGGTATTGATAAATTATTTAAAAAATAAATATTAATACTATGTTTTTAACCACAAATTTACTATTTTTTTTTCCACCGACTGGTTTCAAAGCAAACAAGCTTCTTCGTCAAGGTTTACGTAACTAATGAATTAATTCCTATTTTATTTTTATCATGTTCACTAAATACTACAAGTGGACCCAATAAATCAAGTCTTTTTTTCCTTACAAGGGCGGTAATTCAGTGAGTAAATTAGTAGTGAAAAACGAACTTGTTTTATAAAGTTTATATTTGAAGCACTAACTTTGTAGTTATTCATATAATAAAATAAATAAAAGAACTTTGTTTTTAACCACTAACAAAGAAACTTGTTTGTTTTGAAACCGGTCGGTGAAAAATAAAAATTAGTGGTTAAAAACAAAGTTATTTTATTTATTTTATCAACTTGTTTTATTTATTTTATTATAATGAACAACTACAAAGTTAGTGCTTCAAATAAAAACTTCATATTTAGATAAATTATTTGTTTATTTCTTTTATTAACGTAAACGGCAAATCTGCCTTTTACAAAAAAATTTAATACCAACACATTTGGCAGAAAATATACATATATTTTTAAAACTTAATTTTTTTTTGATCCAAGATTTATAAAAAAAATTGAACCTAAAAATTATACAACATATTCAGTAGAAAGATTAAACAATTCAAGAATAAATGTAAAAAAAACAATTAAATAATAAAATACAAATTATGCATCCTTTCCATTTTTACTTAACCGAAAAATAATTCAATTATATTTTTAACGTTTTTTAAAGTTTAGCCACTCAACGTAACATGTGCATTTTACAGAAAACAGCCAGCCCCAGTAAAACTCTGATGTAAGTTGTGCCACTATATTATATTGAACTTGTTATTTTATACGTATATATTAGGGTATTTGATTGTAAAAAATCATTTCATTGGTCAAATCAACTTTAAGAATAGTTTTATTATGACTTGAAAGAATTTCAGTGTTCAGTCTAGCTGACCTCATCCTAAAATATGCACTTTGCATAAAACAGCTAATCTAATATTGAATGATACCTCATTCAAACTTTGAATGTATAAGGTGACATTCTGTATTAAAACATTTTTATTACAGATATATTAAAAATAATGAATATTAAAAATTAAAATACTTATGTGTTTATCCATTTTTTTTTAAACTAGATTTTTGGAGGCAATAATTTTCCCATCGGCATCTATATGTCGAGAACTGTCTCGAGATGGTCACCCCACCAAAGTAGTAAACTTGTTAATATATAATTATTTTTGCATTTCGTGTTTCGTATTTGTATCCACATAGTGTCTCTATGAATATATGTCATATACTCGTATATTTGGCATTTGTGCGGATGTTGGGCCACCAGGAGCTGACAGTAGCTTGCTACTTGATCTAATGTCTGCGCAGTAGTTAAATGTTTGAGCTGTACTAATTTTAAAAAAACTGTTTTCTTTTTCATTCTTTTTTCTTTTTTTTTCTCTCTTACTATTATATATGTATATATATATCTGTGTGGATTTAAATGTGAGTATGTTATATTTTATTTGTATTTTATATATATTTTTTAGACACTATAGGTATCATATATTAAATCATGGAAATGAATGCCTCGACACGGGTTGTGCCCAGTGAGGTATTCATATTTTTAAAAAAAGTTTTAGGTTAAACGTGAAATAATATAAAAATAAATAAAAAAATATCGTCAGATTTTTCTAATGATGTGGGTGTTTTCTGCAAATCACAAAATGTCGTTTTTGTGATCAACACAATTTTCAGGAGGTGGTTATTTCAGTTTTTTTATATGAAAACGGACTGGTTGTTTTAAGCAGAATATAAAATTGACCTTACTACATCTGATAATACCAATATCTAATTTTTCCAAAATTGTAGACTGGCTGCGTTCTAAATAACTACATTCAATTGACTGTTGATTGATAGGGTAGGGCGAGGCTAGTTGAGCTACTACTACTATTACCATCACGCCATTTCCCCGTAGGGGTAAGCAGAGAGAATGGATCACCACTCACGTCTATTCTGGCACACATTCCTGGCTTATCCTACATTTATACATCTTGTCAACCATGCCCTTCGGTTCGAAAGAACATGACGGGTAAGCAGACATGCTTCTGACATGACCAAACTTAAGATTTTGGTTTAAATGGTCATGCCACATCTTCCTTGGTCGTTCTCATCTCACGCTCCCTTTCATACTTGTTTTACCATTCTTTCGTCGTCCATTCATTCTACATGACCAAATCTTCTCACATACCCCTTTTCAGTATTTTCAATTATACTCGACTCATACTTACACTAGCTAGTTGAGCTTTTTAAATATTAATCTAATATAGCGGCCATCACGGTTCATTATTTAAGATGGTAAACTCACTCACGGAAGGTTCTGGGTTCGATTTCTAGTAAGAACACAAAACTTAAATTTTTATCACAATTATTGGGCCTTAAGGCCTGTTGTGGTGCAAATGAAACAGAAAAAAAACACTCTTTAGTGATGTTTTAGATCGATTTGATTCCTAATGTTGAGGAGTGGACGAGGTGTGAAGAATACCTCGTCCTAGGTGGAGGAAAATTTAGTGTGGACTGTATTGTTAAAAAGGAAGGTTGCGCAACTCCGCTTAGTGACAAAATACATTTGTTAAGTTCAATAACTAATTTTTCAAAAAAAAAAAATATATTTCCACAATTAAATAAAATTAAAAAATTAAAGAAAAATAACTATTATATAAAATATCTTTGGATATTATTTCTCTATTTGTAGTTAAATTTATGTTTAAAAAAATCTGTCCATCAAGCCTATATACTCTTATACTCTTCATTCGTTCATATTCTCTGATATTAATAAATAAAATTGACCATAGAATAACTCAATACAAGCTGTGCCATCGTCAAAAAACTGCCAACATATCCATCCGTTTTCGGCATCACGTTAACGGAGTTGCGCATAGTTTATTATATAAATTACTAGCGGACCCAACAGACATTGTCCTGCTCGAACGTTGGCAAAAGACTTTACATCGATAAGTAGGTACCAGGTACTTGTTTATGATTGAATTCCAAAACTTGAAATTTCTCAAATTTGAATATTGAATTTAAATAGGTACCTAGGTACTTGTTTATGATTGAACTCCAAAACATAAAATAATTTAATTTTTAAATGAAGAATTATTTTCGCAAACGTCAAACTCGGCTCTTCTCACCAACAGGGTGCACTTTATTAAAATGTATTGAATGACAGTTTATATCATTTTAGTTTTACCGAAAAATCCAGTAAAAATAAATAAATAAGTAGAAATTATAAGGCATGCAAGAAAAGAATCTGATTGGGATCCATAAAAAGCGAATTTTGTTTGTAAACATTCAAAAACAAACTTTTTTAAACAAAAAAACCACATCCTTCTATTTTTTTGTAAATGCATTCTCGTCGAATGTTACCCTGGTAGGTCGAAGAAAAAGAGGGTTATGCTTCTAACTTTTTTTTACACATTCGATTGAAATCTACGAACAGGTGCAGCCCAAAAATCTACATTTCGCTTAAAACCGTACGTAAACCGGTTAAGTCGTTCAGTAGGCGATCAGTGACATCACACGTACAGAAAAATCATGTATAAAGATTTTCCTCGCTAAGAGGTATTTCTTTACTCCTCGTCCACTCCTCAGCAGCCTTCCGTATTCCCGTTTGAAAATGTTTTCCCCCATTGTTTCAATAAATTAACAAAAATTAAAAAAACATACGACGCAAATTTTGTCTGATGAGATAAAGGTAGGTACTTTTATAGTTTTAATAAAAATTCAATTTCAAATTCGGCATTAATGTAAATAAAATTACTCACCACATTAGCCTGGCACTAACAGCACGCGTTGTAAATTTATGGCGCTTACTATACTCTCACTCGGCCCCCGAAAAGTACAGTTCGGGACGTAAATACAATGCACGACGGAAACTTCAAGTCATTTTATCGCCTTATCAACATTTCCAACTCATTAACTCTCATGTCGTTTTAATTTCGAGCAGAGATATTATATTTTACTTTATAATGTACAGAGTGGTTGAAAACAATGAAAAATTATATTGCTCCACTGATTAGCAGGCTTCGTTAAGTTATATTAAAGATTACCTTTAAAAAAATTCTTAAATTTTTAGACAATCTTTCAAAAACAAGAATAGTCTTTGTGACTGATTTGTAAAGCCTCTCCAGTAGCTCCACATGTAAACCGAAATATACATCTAATCATCATCATATGATAAATTAAGTGAGGTCAAAAAACCCAACAAAATATAAACACTCGTTCAGCAACACAAATCAACTGTATTGTCCCATTTGTATCAACCGCCTTTGGTAAAAAGCAATACAATGTAATTGCTCTAAAAATATTTCATGGTTTATTGCCAAATATAAAAGACTCGAAATGTAAAACAAATTTGAAAATAAAAATAACTGCATATATAAATAGTGTAGCGAGAGATTAAAAAAAAAAAAAAAATGTAAATAAAAAAAACTTAGTATATTATTGGTACCCATTTTATTTATATTTTTATGTATTTCATCGCTTTATAATTGTTTTATTATATATTATACTATATTATTACATTTCACCAAAACGCTAAGATGGTAATAAATAAGATTGCAAAAAAAATATCAATTTTGGGAAGGATCAGAAGATTTATTGATAAGGACTCCTGCAAAACTATTTACAAAGCAATTATTGAACCACACGTTAACTACTGTAGTAGCATTTTATTTTTATCAAACAAAGAAAACATAGATAAACTAACTGTATTACAAAATAAAGCCTTTAGAATCATTTTGAAAAAAAACAGATATGCGAGGGTAAAGTCGATGGTAAATGAAATGAAATTATTAACATATAAACAAAGAATATTTTACAATACAATGATATTTGTTCATAAAATTATAAACTCTAATAAAAAAACAGAATTTTGGGAAAAAATTGATCGGAACCAGCATGAACACGATCACAATACTAGAGAAAAGAACAAAATTAGACTTCCATTTAGGAAAAAGGCAAAGTCACAAAATTCAATTTTATTTAAAGCAATTAAAAAGTATTACGAAATGGAAAAAAATATTTATGAAGAAAAAAACATATCAAAATTTAAAATAATGGTCAAGACATATGTGATAAACAATTTATAAATTAAATATATTTGCAATGTTATTATTAGAACACACATAACAATATGTATGATATGTGTGCCCTATTTTAAGATTTAAATAAAAAAAATAAAAATATTATTTATGTTTAAGTAACATGTATTCTTGGCACATATCGACATTTATACTTTATATTTGTATAATAACGATTTTTAATTTCTTACATTTGATTAGCTAGGCATTTATAATTAAGTAGTTTTAGTTTTTTTTGTTAATGTTATTGTTTTATTAGTATAGGACTACTTATGCTTTAAGGATAGAAAATCTCCATCTTAGAACAGGCTGTGCCATGTAAGATGGAAACTATCATAAACAGAGAACACTTCGTTTTCATTTTACATTAATTGGTTTTATATAGATTCCCCGTTATTAAGTATTTATATTATTTTTTTGCAATAAATTTATAAATAAATAAATAAAAAAACCTCCTGAGTCAGGATTGCGTCCCGTAGTTCTGACACAAAGTGCCGACGAACAGTCAGCAGTGGACGTTCAGGACGTCGAGAACCTGATGCCTTGTAAAGTAGGCAAGCGGGGTTAAGGCACTCAGGAGGCATCCGAAGCACATGACCGAGCTAACCGCTTCGCCTCCGCTTGGTGACAGCTGTCACAGGAGTTTTTTGCGTCCGTTTTCTCATTACTTCATTCCTTACAAAGCCACAACAACGCACACCCACACACCTATTCTCAAAACTCAGATTTTTACTATTTTGCCATAGGGTGAGGTGCCACGATTTGCATCCATAGAGGAGAAGAAATGTTATGCAGGTGTTATATAGGCAGCATTTGGTTTTCACTGAGTAAATATCCGATCTCCAAACAGCTTTCATATTGTTAAATGTAGCGCCTGTTATTCCTAGCCGCACTCCCAGTAATTTTTGAAAGCTGTTATTTTCCTTGCACACTCCGAGCTTGTTATTCTTACAGCGAGGGAGGCGCGCCCGTGCGGTTGACGGTGTATTAGACTCCCGCCTCCCCCTCCTCGTTTCTCCCCTGCAGATGTAAGCAACCATTTGTTTTTTATTTATATTTTATTTTTTAAGATTTAAGTCGTTCTAAAAAAATATTTCAATGTGCCAATGCGTCTTCTTGCTCATACTGATCATCGTGGTTTTGAATGTGACAGGGTTTAAAGAACCCCTGTATATTCTTAAATTTATTTTTGTGTAAAAAATAAACAAATAAAACTTAACTTGTAAAACATATTCCTTGGCATGGGTTTTTTCGAGTAAAGAATACATTGTCAATTCAACCATGTGTATGTGATGTATTCTGGTGAAATGTTGACTAAATATATATTTTTTTATTAAGAAAGTATTCCTGAGTACCCTGTAGAATATAAAGAGAAACACTTTTATGAGATAGATTTACATAGCTCCATTAATTTGTAAAGCTTAACACCTAAAGTAAAGTAAAATAGGTGAGCTGGGGTCCGTTTCAATCAAAATGTAGGCGTGGGTAGTGGGGTTTACCGTAACAAAGTATTTGTGTGAAATATGTATTATCCACATCTGTATTAGTGAGTATGTATATTTAGGATTAACTATCGATTGCCATTTTCAATGGGATGCTCATGTACAAAAATTGTGGAATAGATTTAGATCAATAGTTGGTAAAATGTATATATTGAAATATTATGTCCCTGAGAGTACTTAAGAATAATTTAATTGTCACTTTCAGAATCAATTATAAGATACGCTTTAACCTCATGGGCTTAAACCAGTAATACAAACATAAACCGTGTTCAAAACTTACAAAATTAAATAATCAAATTATTTGAAAGTTTATATATGAAGCAATAACTTTGTGGTTATTCATTATAATAAAATATATAAAACCATTTTTAATTGAATCGGCATTCACTTCGTAACACTTTATTATAAATTATTATGAAAATAAAACTTTGTTATCAGTGTTACACAATTGTTTGTTTAGATTCGATGACATTGTGAACAATATTCTGTGTTTATTATATTAGTTTTATATCACCCGTCGATGGGAGGAGTGCTCTCCCGAAACTATGGTTGTGTTCTTGTAAAAGAATAAAATTGTGTAACACTGATAACAAAGTTTTATTTTCATAATAATTTATATTAAACCACTTTGTTTTTTAGCCACAATTTTTTTTTTCCACCGACCGGTTTCAAAGCAAACAAGCTTCTTCGTCAAGGTTTACGTAACTAATGAATTGATTCCTATTTTATTTTCATCGTGTTTACTAAATACTACACGTGAACCCAATAAATCAAGTCGTTTTTTTCTTACACCGGTGGTAATTTGATATCAATATTTTCAAAGATTTTGTAATAGATTCTGTAATATTTGTTTAGATCAAAACTTTTTAAAAATATAAAAAACAGAAAATAGCAAATAACAGTTGATCCATCGGCAAACCCTGTGTTTGGCTATAAATAACATTATTATACCAAAAAAAGTTACGATACACCGGTCAGTGAAAAAAAAAAAAAATAGTGATTAAAAACCAAGTTGTTTTATTTATTTTATGACCAAATTATCAATTGAAAAAAAAATTGTACTGTCAGCGACACAATATAACAATTTTTATTTTATTTTATTTTATTATTATTATTTTTTTCTTTTCTTTTCTTTTATTCAGGAAACATACAGTACAGTTACAAAGTTTAATATTTTACACAATTATACTTAATTTTAATGGACCATTAAAGTTTCCATATTAAAAAGCATATATGTAAGGTTAATTATGAAAGTATAAAAAAGAGAAGGAAAAAGAAAAACATAAATGAGTTGTTTAAAAATTAAAATTTAAGTGAAAAAAAGTTATTTTAAAGTTTGTAGTTTGTAGTTTGTAGTGAGTATTTACAAATGTAAATAATATTAAAAATGAAGAAAATTTGTAAAAGTAATTAAAAGTTATAAATGAAAATAATATTTATAATTTATACGTATATTGGTCTAGTCTATCTTCCTTAAAAATCGACATTAAACTGATTCAATATTTTTGATGTGAAAATCATAATATGGAGACCAGATAACAGAGAAATATTAAAGATGTGGGCAAATTAGAGAAAAGAAGAGATTTATATTTCATAGTGCCTAATCTGGCACCTAAAGCGCAAGACTGATCACCATTCCTTCTATGTAAGTAAATTGATCCAGATACGCTGCAATTGGGGTACCAACAGTGTCCTATGCACACCAGGTGCAGATAAGGAAATAATGATCATGTCCTGTGAGAGTTTTAGTCACATTCAATTTAGATTAGTTGGATAAATTCCCTACGAAAGATCGGACCGCAAAGAAATGGCAGCGAGCGTCGCGACGCCCGTGCGCTACCGACGCGTCGCACTATGGAAACTTAAGGTTGGTTTTGGATCAACAATCAACAACTATTTTTATTTTCAGAGATATATTTAAAAAAACTCATATTAAATAGTCTTAAAGACTTCAAATGAAATAAATTTTATTAAAAAATATATATTTTAATGCAATAAAATTTTTAAAAATTATTGAAAACAAAAAAAATGGTTTTCATCTAATTTTAATATGTATACAAACTAATTAGTATAATGTCGATGGGTTATTATTATTATTATAAAATGAAAAATACCATTTATATCAATTTGTAATTAAAAAAATAAATAACAAACTAATTCGAAAATATTTTTATAAACAGTCTACATTTAAAACCGCCATGGATAGCGGTTTTTGGTTTTCTGACTTTTATCACATATTTCACTATAACTTCGTGATAGGTAAATGTTGGCAGCTACTTTTATAAATGTTTTTATGAATAGCTAGACAACAAAACAACATTAAATGTAAAGCGTGAGGAAACGTGAGTAACTGACAAAAGTCTCGATAATTTATTTTTTTAAATATTATTTTATTATACAATTATTTCAATGTATATACAAAGTAAAAAAATATTTTTTTTGTTGTTTTATGATAAATAAAATATGAACTATTCAAACTTTATATCTTTTCCTCCAAAGTGTAATACAAGAATTAATTTAAAAGTGATGTGAACAGCTTTAAAATGCGTAAAACGTAAAAAATACAGTTCGTGGCATTGAAAAAAAAATGTTTACTTAATTTAAAATTCTAACATTTTTTATAGTTAAAATTTTTAATTTTTTTTTATTGTTTATATCTTAAACTATTTAAAAAATGTGTTGAAATATGTCAGTAGCAACATTGGTAAACATCACTAATGATATGCCGTTGTTCTACCATTTTCCACAATGCGTCGGCAAAAGTTAACGACCATCTTGGTTCTGTTGGATGTGAAGATAACAGCTAAAGTCTTTAGTGTAACCATACGCTACAGTTTTAATCATCTCAAACGAGTACTAGATTTAGCGTTCTAAGAAAGCAAACAGCATTGAGAATATTGATGTATTGTTATCATTATCATAACTTTGGATAACTTGTAAAGCGTCATTTCGGAATATCAAGGGCCCTCAAGAGCACTTACCAAAACTAATTTTATACACAATAAAGTTTTCTAGATTATTTTGCCGTGTGTCGTTTGCACTAAATAACATTAACTCTGATGATGGGTGCTGTTATGCGATTTGAAACGTCGGAAAATCTATAAAGTTTGATTCTATACAATAGGTAATGTAATTTGACTTGAAATTGAATTAAAACTACATACTTATTTTTGTTCGGTTTTTAGTTTTATTTTTATTTTTTTTAATTTTATTTCATTGGAAAGCCAACAGACATTTATAAATTTATAAGATACAATTATACCATAAATTTATATCATAAAGTCCAATTAGAGGCTTCCACATAATATTGTTATTGTAAATGTTGTCACATAAAAATTATACATAATATAAAATAACTAATCATACAAAACTTATAATATTACTAGAAATGTAAATGAATATTGGTCACACAGTTGCACATTACAATAAATAATACAACTATAGTTGACCATACAGTGTTTATTTATTATGTGCCTACATACAGAACTACACAAAACCTGCATAATATAGGCTGCGGATTCAAGGCGCAACATCATAACTTGAATTATCAATATAATATCAATATAATACAATTTAATGCAATATCAATACAATTTAATTTCTGATTACACATATTGCAGGTTCTATTAACAAATTAATTTTGAAAAGATTTAGTGGAACATATAGAAATTCTAAAAAGAAATTGGTTTCTGGTCTGCATTACTGGGACTCTAAAATTAATAAGTGATAGAATCTTATGGCAATCAATCATGTTATTCAAAGTTTTGTACATAAAAATGGCGTCAGCCATGTTCATTCAAGTTCGGAGAGTTTGGAGTTTAGGTAAATTTGTAGATTCATCCGGACCTGTATTCTGAGTCAACCGTCTAAAATTGCAATACGATAAAATTTTTGATTGTATAGATTCAACTTGGTTAATGTATTTTCTGTATTGAGGGCTCCAAGCGGGAGATGCGAATTCTAATTGACTTCGAACATATGTAAAATAAAGAGCTCTAAGAGTGCGCGCATGATTGAATTCTCTCCCTATATCTCTCTCAATAACAAACGCGCAGTAAACAGTTTCGGGTAGCGCTCACAGTGAGGAAGTTCAGTGTTTTTTTCATTTGTTATAGACTATTAAACTAAGCAAAAAAAAAACATTTTCATTTTTTTTATCGTTTTATCAGCGCAACAATTTTTTAAAGTTTTGTATTTCTGCAATGACTCCGCGTGTGACGTCAGAGGTTCTTTTCCGCTTATTCTCATTAAGTTCTTCCCATTAGTCTATCCATGGCAAGCAAACCGAAGATCTTCCATAGCTATAATATATCATAGGTTTTTTAAAAAAAATAAATTTTTATTTGAAATTTTATTTATAAACCCTTACGGGTTGCATACATCCAACAATATATTTTTTTCTTTCGAAATTCATATTCTACTGATTATATTTTTAACATCTTTTGTAAAGGTTGTCTGAGTCTTTTGTTAAGTTTTGTTGACAACCTCGAAAAAGGTAATTAAAATAAAAAAATATATAATTAAATAAAAATTAGAGTTGAGAAAAAAATTATTAAGTAAGAGAGATTGAGAGATGTTGGATTTGTCGGGCGCCAGTTATTCGTAAAGAATAACAATTAGATTAAAGTTGCATTCAGTTTAATTATGTCAATGTGGAGGGGTAAGAAAGGAATAAAGATAAATTGTGGATATTAAATGTATTTAAAATAAATTATAAACAATATCTAACCTAACTTAGAATTAGCCTTAACCTACTTAAATCATAAACTTAAAATTAACCTTACGCCCTGATGCGGCGCGCGGCGTGGTGACGCGAAGGCGGCGTGGGTCCTTGGCGTGCGGCGTGGGCACAGGACGCGATGGGGGCGGCAGCGTGGTGCATCGTAGGGGGAGGCAGCATCTGGCTGCGGCGACAGGGGTAGCTGGGACGGCGACGTCCAGCTGCGGTGAGGTGTGCCGCGAGGACGGCTCGTCATGAGCGGCGGCGTGGCTTCCTGTCCCATGGCGGGGCATGAGAAGTGACGTTGGGTGCGTGGAGGGACGCACGACGTGGGCGGCTCGTCATGAGCGCAGTGGCGTGGGCGCGTGGGCGCGTTGGCGCGTGGGCGCGTGGGCGCGTGGGCTGCATCACCGTGGTGCGGCGACGTGAGCGCACGGGTTACGTCGTAGGCGGCAGCGTCGGGGCTGCGGCTTCAGGGCTGGTTAGCCAGCTCGGTGGCTTCTCTTCTGGGCTGCTGACTGGGCTGCTGACTGGACCACGGGGATGGCAAGGCACCCGCCCGTGACCCTTGAAGACAACTGACGCAGGAGAAGAGAGTCCGGAGAGAGAGTTCGGCTCGCGGGTCCGCAGAAGAGAGAGAGTTCGTAGAAGAGAGTTCGTGTAGAAGAGCGTTCCGTAGAAAGAGAGTTTCCGTAGAAAGAAAGTCCGGGAAGCGGGCGTCACAGTTTTTATCATCTTTTAGACGTCCCCCCTTCCCGGTTGGTCTCGTCGCTCTGATTGGCGGGCGCACGCTTCGATTGGGGCGGTCTTCTTTTCCCGCCGAATTCCGTCTTCCCCGCCAAATGGTGTTCTTAAAACTTATTCTACTAAACTTAAATATTAAATTAACCTAGTCTTATAATGAACTTATGATAAGAATCGGAATAATCGGCGAGCGTGCACGAGAATAGGTGTGAAGGTAGAAAAAGCGAAGTCTATATGCTGAGATAGAGTGACGTGGCGTTCCATCCTCTCTACCTACTTTTACGGGGAAACGGCGTGATGGTCGCCGTTATAATTTTCATAAAAATTGTAAAATATAAATATGTTGTTCATGTAAATAAAGTGATTTGGATTTCATGGATATAAATATTATTTTAAACTATTATTATTCGCGTTTTTAAAAGTGTCCTGAGCTTCACAAATATTGACATGTGGCCGGTTCTTGGGGGTACCTTCTCGGCAAGAACAATAGGCTCCCGATTGCCCGAGCGGACTTTTATTACCTTCAGCGACCCTTGCGAAAGGCGCAATTCGGGTCCTTGTTGGTGACGAAGTGTATTTATTAAAATATAGACGCGTTCACAAAAATTATTTTTAAACAAGAAATTATAGAATTGATGGATTTGGCACAGCGTTACTTTTGGTCTATATCACCCTTTTATCCGTTCTTTCGCATGGTGCTGACTAGGTACTAAGCATTTGGACACCCTCAAAACATTGTTGAAATTATTAACCGGTATTGTAGGCTAGCGTAAGTATTAATATACTAGTAATTATTACATTTTTCATTGGACGATAAATTGAGTGTTGAATTCAAATTTACTGCCAAATAAATTTAGCGTGATTTTTCAATAAAAATTACTTTAAATGCAAACAAACCAACTCAGCTTCTTAAATGAGTTGGTAATTTATTTGTATAAGAGATATAAATTTATGAATTTGATAAATATCATTCTTCTATCAGTTCGGCGAACTCAAACTGGAATATTAACTGTTTTGTGTGTACTAAAACTCTAAAATTATCGTGCACCGAGCAGGGATAACTTTAGCAATTTAAGTTTAAGAGGGAGATTTTCTTTACTTCTCCTTCTAAGGAGCGACGAAAATTAATAAAATATTAACAAGAAATATTGGCTTCAAAACTTGAAACCTAAATACAGATAGGTTGATTAAGTAATAAATCATTAAAGAAACAACAATTTCAAGATTTTTTCACAGCGACGGATCCGACTGTGTAAATGATGCGCAAAGAAAGGTGTGACAGTGAATAATCATGGTAACGATTTATTGAAGTATTTTGGATGTTTGTAGCATTGACTTTGTTGTTCATTGTTATATTTTAAAAGAACAAATAAATTAACCTTTTAATATATTGAGTTTTTCTACTGACATTTCTTGGTGAAACTGCATTTTTTATTATAATACTAAAAATACGTATATGGTTTTATTCCACTTTTATAAATAGATTTTCTATTTTTTAAACCAGTCTGACAATATCGGTCACGACGAAATCTGGTCACTGGTAAAATTGAATTTTTTTTTTTATTATATTGAAATTAACTTTGTTTTATGAATCACTTTATTTTTTATTATCACAAACGACTAGTTTCGGCAACTCACGTTGCCCTCTTCAGGGTTATATAACAACTAAATTTACAAACATAAATGAAACAGTAAACAGTGGAAGTCGATAAAGATAGAGAAGGAGGTAATTGTGTTAATGGTTAATGCTTAAGGATAAACAAAGAGGATAAGTATAGTGTTTAAATGGATAAATAAAATGTTTATGGATGAATAAATTGGTTCATAAAATAAAGTAATTTTATTTATTTCCTTAAAATTTATCGAAGTATTTTGTTATGTATAAAACACTTTAAACATATTAAAAATGCCAGATAAAAGACTGTTCAGTTATGTTGTGAGGATACAACGCCCATAGCTTGATAGGCAAAATTGTAAATGTAAACGAAGTATGTAGCAAAGTGGCCAATTTAACCTGCCAGTAACAGGTCATAAGCCCTGTAATTGCCTTCTTTTTTCTGTGCCATATCAGGTCTCCTTGACGTTAGCAATCACTCTAGAGTAAGCGTTTTGGTCCTGTGCCAACTGGAACAGCGCCTCAACCCCGCGCACTCCCGCCCAGTCGCGGATGTTTCTCAGCCAGGACATCAGTCGCCTACCAACTCTACGTTTTCCCTCGACCTTCCCCATTATAATCAGCTGTAGAAGCGCATTTTTGCTTCCGCGCATGATATGGCCCAGATATGTGAGTTTTCACTGTTTTATTGAGGACAGTAGTTCTTTTTCGGCACTGGCTCGTCTCAGCACCTCCACGTTGGTCACTTAATCTGTCCACGGAATTTTGAGCATTCTCCGGTGAAGCCACATTTCAAAAACCTCTAATCGGTTCACGGAGTTCACTTTGAGAGTCAATGTTTCAACCAACGAAGAGCAGTATTGACCACACATAGCACTTGACCATCCTCTGTGTCAGTTTTAAATTAAGACTATCGCTGTAGAAGAATGATTTCTTGCCATTAGACGCTGATCGTGCTATTTCTATTCTGGATCTTATTTCCCTATCTGGATCCAGATCAGAAGTGATTTGACTGCCGAGGTATTTTAAGTTTGTAACTCTTTCGATTGTTTGACCATTTATTTGCAATACAGCATTATTGTGAGCACCAGCTTTGTCAATTTTACTAAGAAGTTCCTGAAGGACACATGCGTTGTCAGCCAGGATAACGGTATGTAAATACCTAGGCATTCCATATTGTGGTGTCTCAAAAAATAGGTACTGACAACCTTAATTAAGTAGTATATTCAATAGAATCTCGTTAAATTTTTTTGAATTTTATTTTAGCTTTTATAAAAAGTGTTCAAACTCGTGTTAGAACCGACTTTATTTTTTTATAAAGTTTAATGAAAATTTTTGAAGAGCAAAGTAGAATCACGTGTGAGATGTTGGATGTAGGACGTCAATCGATTTCCTTCACCACATTTTATCCTGTAGGGCAGGACTAAAAACTACCTACTACCTACTGAGTAAGCAGTAGAGTCGACAATTAGCCGATCGCTAATGAGTGATTTTCACCACAATTGGTGATCACCAGAACTGGTGACCCCGACAATTAGTCGGGCTCAATATTTCCTTTTCAAAAATGTTTTCTCTTTCTGTGGCAACAAATTAAGATCTTAATAACTCATTAGAGAAGAATTCCAGCATGTCTATAAACATTTGGGCATACCTGAAACACTGATAACAAAGTTTATGCTTTAAATATGTAGGATTTAGGTTGTTGAGGGTTGGTTGGAGCTCCTACTCCAGTTAGAAATTGACAGAGAAGATACGAGGTTGCTGTTTAATGCGTGTTTATTACATGGCATATAAGATACAGCATTTGGTTTTGTAGCACGAGCGTAGCGGCGATGATGAGTTGAAGAGACTGCACTTGAACTAAATGCTGGAACTAAGTAACGTGGCCGATCTGGACGAAAGTGAACTGAACTTATTGGGCTGACTAACTGGCGTTGCGTCCTATGGTCTCTTTATAGACGACGTTCCTTTGTTGTTCATTTCTTCATGGCAGGGACGATGTAAATGTACTGCAAAACAATGCTCCCGGTTTAGCGTGCAATACTATAAGAGTTGCATTATACGAATGTATTGGATTCGATAGAAAATTATGACATTGCATCGTCGGTCATTAATCTACTTCAGGTGAACTAATTTAACACGCGTGTGTCATCCATTATAAACTATGGACCCTACAAATATGAATAGTATTTTATCTCTGCGAAATAATGTTCTTTTGAACCACAACGGGCCTTGAGACCCGACCAAATTACAGTCGTGAATTACGCAGTACACTCAGGCTAAGAAAAATTACATTTTATTTTTGTCTTATCACCGGGAATTGAACCCAGAACCTTCCGTGTGTGAGTCAAGTGTCTTAACCACGACACCACGATGGCCACCGTATTTTTTTGTTTTTTATACACTCCTAGTTGTGAAATTGAACCAGGATCTTACACGAGAATTTTTACTTAATGGCTGCTCTCAGATAAGTTCTGGAAAAAATATCGAGAAAAGTAAAATCCACCCTGTTGCTTTTACCTACCATTCTGCGAATTGATTCATTTTGACACTAGATATTGAAGAATAAAAATCAAAGTGGCTCTTAGAAGATTTAATAAAAAGAAAATTTGTTATAGACAAATAGTGGAAAAAGAAATTAATTTATTTTTACACTTTATTCTTACCAAAATACGTGAAATATAGTAAAAAACCAAAACTTTCAAACAAAAGTGTGCCTGTAACTTTAAAATCATGTCTTTTTTATAATTTCATTAAAACCGTTTAATAATGGATTAATTTTTGACGCCAAAGTATCCAAATTTAACTATCTAGAATTTTACCCCCCCATGATTATTAATTCACAAAAGTGCTACTCAAAGTGAACTTACGTTTATTGGTAAACACATTATATGGTAAATACCTACAATATCATAACAAACAAAATGAAAAATCAAACCTTTCGTAAACTCGTTTGTCAAATAATAATGTAAAAAACAAATTATACAGAAATGTTGCGTCTCATAAAACAAAATAATACGGACCAAATGGATATCAAGTCATTGGAACAATAGGCAACATCGTTATCAAATATAAAATACCTAAATTTTGTAAATGGGGTTGAGAATCCCAACCGCCCATACGCTCAGTAGCTGCAAGACGTGCTGTAATCAAGACCCTATCTATTATTATTATTGAAATGGATCTTTATTAGAAATAAGGAACTAGAATCCTCATCATCCATGCGCTCTGTAGCTGCAAGACGTGCTGGGATATTTATTTATTATGCAACGCCTTTGAGTTGATTTTCAAAAAAGTGGCGCTGTATAAATTATTGAACTTTAATAATAATAATGATTTAATCTCGATAGCTGTAAAGCACAAGGCTCTTTTATTTCCTTGGAATATACCATTTGAATTATTTTTTCATAAATGCAAATTTTACGTTTGGAGGTATTTTTGTGATCGCAAAAAGTATTTTTTAGGATACGCTCCGATACTTGCACAATATTACGTATGTTTCCTTTTGTGGGTCAGGACCTCGTGTTTTCCAGTCGACTTGTGTCACAGGATTTGAATGTCCGTCCATTCGCGTGGTTAATTCGACCTTTGTTAGCCACCCGTCCACCCTCTCGGGCGACGTGACGCCACCCGGCGTCTATTTTTAAAGCCTTTTCGTTTGTAAGAAAAATGCTTTTAAAAGTGAAAGGATATTAAATTGAACGCTGAGCCTTAAAGACGAAAGTGACTTTTACTCCTGCCGTGTAAGAATGATCGTCCATATTATGAAACATTTGAGAAAAATGTGTTTTGACAAAACGTACCAACAAAACAGACAAAAAGTTCAAGAATTGTAGAGCGACAACTGATGAAGCAATTTATAATTTTAAATGAAAAACTTAACGAAGTCACTGAAATTAAATATTTAGGTGTAATGTTGGATTCAAAACTTACATTTCACCAAAACGCTAAGATGGTAATAAATAAGATTGCAAAAAAAATATTAATTTTGGGAAGGATCAGAAGATTTATTGATAAGGACTCTTGCAAAACTATTTACAAAGCAATTATTGAACCACACGTTAACTACTGTTGTAGCATTTTATTTTTATCAAACAAAGAAAACATAGATAAACTAACTGTATTACAAAATAAAGCCTTTAGAATCATTTTGAAAAAAAAAACAGATACACGAGGGTAAAGTCGATGGTAAATGAAATGAAATTATTAACATATAAACAAAGAATATTTTACAATACAATGATATTTGTTCATAAAATTATAAACTCTAATAAAAAAACAGAATTTTGGAAAAAAATTGATCGGAACCAGCATGAACACGATCACAATACTAGAGAAAAGAACAAAATTAGACTTCCATTTAGGAAAAAGGCAAAGTCACAAAATTCAATTTTATTTAAAGCAATTAAAAAGTATTACGAAATGGAAAAAAATATTAAAAATATTTTTTAAATTAAATATATTTGCAATGCTATTATAAGAACACACATAACAATATGTATGATATGTGTGCCCTACTTTAAGATTTAAATAAAAAAATAAATTTAAAAAAATCGAATGCAATACAACACATTTTCCAAGACTAGAAAAATTGGACGTGGAATCTGTGTCTTCATAAGAACAACGTCTTGCTGTTCAGTCACTTTATGAAGACATGAAGAATAAAGGAACGTAGCATATAAAGAGACCACAGGACGTGGTAACTCCCAGTCAGCCCAAACAGTCAGCCCAACGCAGTCACTCAGTTCTAGTATGTAGTTCAAGTGCAGCAAGTACAACCTTCTCATCGCCGTAACACTCGCGCGACAGAATTCAATTCATTATTTATTCGCCATGTAACAAATTAACATTCAAGCCACAACCTCACCTCTTCTGTCCAACACCAACTGCGAAAATACCACCACCACGACCTAATTCCTACCAAGTCAATCACTAATAATACAGTTGCCCGCCTTGTGCTCAGCTGGCCTACAGTTGGCTCGAACTAGACATACTACGTTACTGAGTAACGACAAATTCAACAACATAGCAGCTCAAAATTCTCTATACGGAAGAGCGGTTACTCATTTTCTTAATTACTAATGCTTTATTTTATAATTTGTATTTATGCTTCAATTTTTATGATTATTACCTACATGTTTTCTAATTTATATTTGTATCGAATTTTTTTGATGATTATTATGTGATTATTACCTGCATGTTTTCTAATTTATATTTATATCGATTTTTTTTGATGTTATTGTTTTTCTTTGATGTTATTGTTTTTCTTTGAATTTATTAAGCATCATTTAATGAAATTAAAAAAAAACACATTTATAAAAGAAAATCCTTCCTAAACACAGGAATTGTTTAGCTAGTCGGGACCTAAAACAAAGAAATTCTGTAAATTTTAAAGCTGTGAAATACATAAATAAATTAATAAATTTTGCCAAATTTGAGATGTGAGATCTTGATATATTTAACGACTCAGCTCTCCTCTACAAACAGAAGCTGAGTCTCATTTACAATAATAATATTTAGCCTCTTTTAACAATATTTAGCCTCGGTTAATAACATTAGCCTCAATTCATAATATTTTGACTATTTTTGAAAATTACATAAAACAAACAGCACATTTCACACAAGTAGAGTCATGCGTTAAACATATTATTTTTACAATTTGTTGTCCTGTCAGAAATTTTATTATATATTGTGTTGTGTACGTAATTGGTGCTGTGTTTGGGTAATGTTTTTTGTAATGACACTGTATTTATACTGATATGGCACTGTGTGCACAACAGTAAACTTAAATAAAATAAAATTAAAATAAAATTTGTCTTTCAATTTTTGAATTTGGTTTCAGGCTCGATTGTGTTAATGGCATGGTTAAATTTAAATAATTATTTATAATAGTGTTTTTACAATTTAATATTTGTATGTCTCTGGACTGGTAGACAGAGAATAAGAATGCTCAACTTACCATCATGTAATAAAAATAAATAAGATGCGTATTGTTGGTGTGCTAATGCGATAGTATTGCACCATTAGTTGAGGAAAGGGAACTATTCTGGTTTATAATATAAATGAACTTTTTAAGTAAAAAAAATGCATTCTTGTGATTAACCTGAATATTTCAATTTTGGCAATATTTTATTTTACTCGTAAATAGCCGTTTTGGGAAATGGGAAACAAGTTGTTGTAGAGCGAAGTTCTAACCTTTGACCTCCTGATCCAGAGCCTATTACACTACCCACTGGACTATAAAAATAATATTTTTTTTATTTCATTCAAGTTATATTTTATCATAAAACTACTCCAATATCGACACATTATTTAAATGTCAACATTTTTATAAATCTTCTGTTAATTTAAACAAATGATTACTTTTTATCACTTATTTAAGAGAATAGGCGGTGGCAGAGAATATCGATGAAAAGGTATTTGAACAAAGTTTTTTCTGCAAGTCTCTCGCAATATATACTGTGCAAAAAAGGAAACTGCACGTCTGACTGATTATGCCTAGCTATATTCGACAAAATCGACGTTTCGTTGTCCCGTTTTCAGCACTCCAAAACTGAACCAATTTAACGTTTTTTTTTAAGAAAAGGTATCAAAATATTTTTTTTGATTTTTCGAATGATTTTAGTTTGCATAACAAATAATTTATCAAAAAAATAAAACAAAAGAGACACGTCAAAATTACTACTAGTGCCATAATCCAGGGAGAAAATACGGTAATATGTTTGTATGAAGAGAATTTAGACCGCGTTTCTTTTTTAGATCAGTGGCACCAAAAAAAATAATTAAATTAACATAAATTGTATTTTATTTGTTAAAAAGGGCAAAATGCATGGTTGTGCCTCACGATGACCAAATGTTTGTTGACTTAAATGCTGTATCTTTTAGATAAAATCTGAAGAGACAAAAAATCTCAACGAAGATGAAGTAAATATTTTTTTGATTAGTATCTTAAGGAATTGTTCGGGAATGCAAAAACAAAAACTCTTTTTTCATTATTCCAATTTCCTTACGTAGACAATATTTACAGAAAATAATAGATTATTCAGATGATCAAAATGAAACACAAGCAGCCCTTGTGATTTCAAAATAATTTTGTATTAACTGAAATGTCATACTAAGCAATTCTAGCAAAACTAGAATATGTTTATTTAGGCATAAAAACCTTCAATGGCGTCCCTTTAATTGAAGAGACAAATTAGAAAATGAAGAATATAAACATTTTACAAAAGAGGTGAAAAACATTTTTGAGAAGGTAATAGAAGTCTAGGAATCTACAAGGCTTTTGACCTGTCATTGGCTGATTTAAGTATTCTATAATGTTCTTCATCTCTGTTGTAAGATGTAAATATTAACAGCTCCCCAGGGAGTTCAATCCAGTCCTTGTATACAAACACTTTGACAAACTCAAAATATGTATTGAATATTGATATAATGTATTGAAAATAAAATCAAAGGAAACGTATTGATGAAAAATGTCAATGTTATATACTTTTACAATGTAAAATACTTATTTTACTTGTATAAACTCTTAAATAGCAGTGCTAAAAAATCCTTTCGAAACAGTGCTATAACGTCGTGTTTTATTAAGCAAAATATGGAATATTCTTAAGTTGAGACATTTGAAAAAAAAACATTAGTACATACCGTTTAATTATTCCTTTTCTGTGATTCATAAAAATAAAAATAAAATTTAGGCCTAATATGGTAAAATGAATTAAAATTAATAATTACGTTGGTCATTTAACTACAGTACGCTCTCGGGCACTACCAACAATCGACTGGTTTGAATGAATGAGAAAAACACAGACGATTGATGTTTTCCTTGTCTTATGCATAGTACATATATGTATCTTGCTGTCTGGATGATTTTGTCTGTTTCACACAAACACCAGCCATAGAACAGCTTCTCTGTCTTTCTTGTCATAAGTTATATCCTAGTGCTCTTTCTTATTCAGTTAAACAGATTTATTGTTGTGTTGGCATCGATTTCATTCATTCAATTTTTCTTAACAAAGTAAAGCAAAATATTTTTTTATATTAAAATCCTGCATATACACATAAACAAATTTAACTTTCCGAATTTGGTGTAAAAATATCAATTCGAAAATTACAAACAAAAAATCATAATTTAAAAAAAATGAAGAGATATAACAAGTCTTGTATCCTACGTAGACTCGTGTTACATCATTGCTATACAAGAGTTAATTACTCAGTGGAAGTCCCTCTCTAAGCACAAGAACTCGTATTTTTACTGGAGAAAACAGCATTTAAAAAATGAATAAACATATATATTTATATAATTCTTAATTATGTAATGAAACTGCGTATTAAAACATAGTTGTACCTGTAAGATGTTAATGTATTTAATTATAAAATACTAGCGCACGCGACAAACGTTGTCCTGCCCGAATATTGCCTTGCCTGATATTACCTTGGAAAAAGACTTTTCATTGATGAGCAGGTACTAAGGTGCTTGTTTCTGATTAAGTTCCAAAACAAAAATTATAAATATTAAGATAATATTGAATTTAAGTAGGTGCATAGATACTTATTTATGGTTGGATTCCAAAAATAAAAATAATTAATTTTCAAATATAGAACCCTTTTTGCAAATGTCAAACTCGGCTCTTCTCACCAACAGAAGAGCAATTTATTCATTATAGCAATTTTTAAAAATGTATATAATGTCAGTGAATATAAATTTTGGTATTTCCAAAAATCAAGTAAAGATAAATAAATTAGAAGAAATTATAAGTAATGTAATAAATGAATCTGATTGAGATCCATAAAAACGAATATGGTTTGTAAACATTAAAAAACAAACTTTTTTTTAAACTCAAATAAACAATATCTTTCATTTCTTTTGTACCTGCTCTCTCGCAAATGCAAGCCTGGTGGGGTCGATAAAAAAATGCCTTTGCTTCTAACTTTTTTTTACAGATTCGATTAAAAAAAATTAAATCTCCAAACATGCGCCGAGCAATGATCGACATTTCGCTGAAAACCGCATGTAAATCAGTTAAGTCGTTCAGGAGGAGTTCAGTGACATCACACTCACAGAAGAATTATAAATATAAAGATTTAAAAAAATAAAAAAAATTAGAAAACTAGGCATTCACAAGGATTATGGCCTGTAATTTGCTTTTTTGAGTGATCACCTGAGTGAGTCTGTAAAAATTCGTTATATCATAAATATTTTTTACCACAACAATTTTTAATTTGTCTCTCTGCTTTTTTTATTTTAAAAACAAAATATTGATTTTTTTAAACTTCTTTATTTCAATGTTTAAATATTATTTTTAGTCTTTGCCAATGGTGAAATTATATGAAGGAAATATGGAAAAAAAATGCCCACGGTAAATTTAAAACGAGAAGGTTTATTTTTATTTTATTTTTTCACCTCTGAAAAGAAATGTTGCTTGTTAGTCCTAATGGAATATGATCGTCGTCATTACTTATTTATAAGAATCTCAATTGAAGTTCTAGAACTGTAATACAAATGAGCGCTTCTATCTCCAAGTCTTCGCGATCCACGACTTTTAATAACTTTCTTCTATTTATAGAAATTTACAGTTTATGGAAATGGAAATATAGTCTGGTAAATTCATCCTTTAAGTAAAAAGGATTTTATTATTCGGTAATTATATGCGTTTTTAGTCGTTACGAGATTGTAGAAGAAATTGAATTCATTCCAAATATCAAATGAAATTTCAATTATTCGGTAACGTTTTAAATTATTAATATCTAATTCTTAAAATAACTCAATTCATCTGAATGATAAAAATACATTTTTTCCAAATACGAATTTCTTAAAATTATGTAATACCAATATTTTTATGTAAGTTACTAATTAAAAATACTTGGTACACTTCCACTTGTTTATTCGATCAATTTGCGCTTTCACCCTCTAATGGGCATCTTCAGACTGGTAATTATAATACAGTGTAAGTATAATTTGTATAAAGCTAAAAATTATATTATCTTACTAAGTGTAGGTACATTTGAAAAATAGGTTGAAAGAGATACAATACCTACGTAATATTTTAATGAAACAGAGTGAGACAACTTATTGGCGTATTAATTAAAATTCTATCGCTATTATTTTTTGTCTTATTTATTTCTAAAATTTCTAATCTATGTAACTTTGGATCTCTATGGCCTACATGTAAAATCTTTATTTCTTTTGATTCGTCAAAATTATGTTTTAATCTCTTTGGATGTGATGCGCAGTTTGATACATCGTTATTTAATCCATGTGAATCTAAATCTTTTTTCAATCTGTATTTAATTTATTATTTCGTAATATATAACGTTGTTTTAACAAATATATATCTTTACAGATTTTTTTTTGCATATTTGATAGAATCAAATGCAAACAACCATGATTTTTTTCTGTTTTAATAAAAGTTAATTATGAATTGTGACAATGCAGTAAAAAATAAAAAAATATGGTAAAACAGTTAAAGCCAAATGCGGATTTACTCGTGTTTTAGGTGAAGAGAAAAAATAAAATCATATGAATCGTATAGGAAACATTACCAAGAAAAGGTTAACTATTACCGAATTCTCAAACGGATTAAAATAATCACAAATGCAAAGACAATATTTCATTTTTTCGATAATGTTTAACCGTTTTTTATCGTTATCGAATTCTTATACGAATTAAATTTATCGAAAAGATACAATGATTTGTTATTATAATTTATTTTGATTATTTTTTTTAATTATCTTTTAATTTGAATGACTTGACGCCTAAAACATGCAAATAAAATTTGTGCAGTGAGTTATCAATATTAAAATTTATTGCAACAAGAATTGAAAAATATTAAGAAGGGAGAAAGCATTTGAGATAATGTGGATATTCATAAATAGGCAAAATAGTAAATGTTACCCAGCATAGAATATGATCCCTAAAACCAGCCAATGAAAGGTTGTATGTCTGTCAATGCCTAGACTTGCACATCCCTTCTCAAAAATGTTTTCACTTCTTGATAAAATGTTTTTTTTTTTAAATGTTTGCTTAAACACGCCAAAAATTATAATAACTTACTAATTACTTTAACTAGCCACTAGTTGGTTGTAAACCCTGTAAATGGCTTGACTTTCACATCTCCCTTTCAAAAATTATTTTCATCTCCATTGCAATATATCGAAATAGTATTGATTACTTAAGGCCACATAAAATATGGGTTGATGACTTCGCCTCTATTGCCGGTAAAACATGAATGATGAAAGCGGATTATAGAAAAGGAATGGAGAAGTTTGGAAGAAACCGTCATCCAGAAATGGAAAAAATTAAATGCACTTAGCGGTCTATGGTAAGACAAATGTTGGGCGTCTCCTAAGAGACCGAATAAGGAATGAAGAGATAAGACGCCGTACAGAGGTGACCGATATCGCAAAAAGAGCGGAAATATAAAAATGGCAGAAGTCGATATGTGGACCTCTAGAATACTAAACTGGAGACTTGATGATAGTAAAAGAAGAGTAGAGAGACCGCAGAGGAGATGGACCAACGACGTCTTCGAACTCGTGAGCCATGGATGGAAACAGAGTGCTCAGGACAGAAAAACGAGGAAATATTTCGAAGAGGCCTATATCCAGCAGTGAAGAGAAACGGGCTGATAAGAAGAAGAAGAAGAAGGAGAGAATAAGGCCGAAGAAAAAAAAGAAGAAGAAGATTGATTACTTAAAACCATACAAAATAATGATTGAATGTTACTGAAAATATTATTAAGGCGAAAGAAACCATAAGCCTGAAATAAAAATAAACACAAAAGCTTTGAAAGCTCGATTATGTACTTCAAAAACACATTTTCGTTTGAAATATGGTCAATCGGATGTTTCAGGGAAACGTAATTGAATGCTTTAGCTTGTTTCATTATTTGTTTTGTTTTACGCATTTAGAACTAAGTAATTAATAGCCTTTCTGGCTATGGGGAGGCATAATTCATTAAAATTCTGTCGTATAGCCTAAAAAAATTGAAATGTTACGGCTCTTAAGGGATTTACCGGTGAACAAGCTTTGGGAACAAATACATTGAACGAAATTAATACGTATCTAGATCGATATATTATGGTAGACGAATTAGTATTTGCCAAGTATTTATAGGTTAAATGTGGCGTTACAAACGAAAGCGGTAATCTTCTGCTACCTAAGTTGGTTTTCAAAAATGTTTGTCAAAATGAGATGAAAAATATTATAAAGGAAATCTTAATCTGTACAGAAAGTGAACAAATTTAACCATCTACATCTAATACCAATTGTTTTTAAAAATGAATAGTACAGCATTAATTGGATTAAATTCATCTAGATGAATTTTTTCACCTACTAGGCAACGCCTCAAAACACATAAAAAAATATACTTCTTACACCAGAAGAGTTTATTACTTCCATTTACATTTTCACATACCCGAAACCATTTTAAAAATTGCGTGTCTTCATATCGGTTTCACCAAAACAAAAAAAGCAATATTTTTATCAATAAACTAGTAACTCTTTTAAAATGTTCAATTTCATATATTGCGATTTAAATTTAATGCAACTGAATTACTTTCACTGCCCCTTGCGCTGTGAGTTTGGCAAAATATATGGAGGACTTTTGTCGGATATTGTCATTCATTCTCACGATGAAATTGCAAACACGAACATCGAATGTATCACAAAAGCCAATGCCCATTACTGTAATTGTATAAATATAAAAACGTTTGATTAGATTATTAATATATATTTTTTGTTTTTATAGTTTCTTTACTCCGACAATTAAAAACAAATCAAAATATGTATATTGCTTTTGTGGATATTGAAAAAACTTTTTATAAAATAAAATGGAAAACGCTTTTTGAGATGTTGAAAAAAGCAGGAGTGAAATACAGAGACAGGAAATTTATATCTTCACTATATAAAAATGAAGCTGCAGTAATTACATATGAAAATGACATAAAAGAAGCCAAAATAAGACAGGGATGCTTGCTGTCTCCAGTATTATTTAACGAATATATACAGTACGCAATCAATGAAATCAGGAAAAACATGAGTCATAGAGAGGATGTTAAAATACACGGAGAAAAGGTAGATATGATAAGGTTTGCCGATGACATCGCCTTAATTTCAAAATGTGAAGAAGAACTCACTGAGGCTCTGACATCCGTAACGTGGAAAATGTATTAAATAACAACAATAATATGAAAATAAACTGGAGCAAAACCAAAGTAATGACTGTGGCCCGAATGAATTAAGTAATGTCAGGAGCAACTCTGAAAAACGCGAAAGAGTTTGTGTACCTTGAAAGCAGGATCACCTGGGATGGGAGAACAAAAAGAGAAGTCGACTGCCGCATACAACGAGCTAAGCTTGCGTTTAACAAAAAATTAAAGATTTTTGAGTCGAATAATATCAATCTAAAACTCAACTCAAGTTTAAAGCATATTGATGTACGGTTCTGAGACATAGTGCCTTACCGAAAGAGATAAAAAAAGACTAGAGGCCTTTGAGAAAAATATTAGGAATTTGCCGGAGACACCGCATCACTAATGACGAGGTTCTCAACAGAATCGAAGAAGGTAGGCACCTAATCAAAACCATCTCAGAGAGGCGAGCCCGATGGATCAGCCAAATTATGCGGCATGAGAGTCTCCTGCACGACATCATAGAATGAATGGCTGAAAGGACCAATTATAGAGGGCGCTACCGACGGGAATATTTGGAGCAAGTGTGTGAAGATTTAAACTGCGCCTCATATGTCCAGCTGAAGAGGGCTGCAGAGAATAGAGACCAATAGAAGACAAGTTGCAAGGCTTTGCTGCAAACCAATCCCCAGGATCGAGACTTCATATAAGCCACAAAACAATAAATCTTATGAGATCGTGCATGTTGCGCTGATTATTACAAAAGTCAACAGAAGGAAGAGTTGAGAAAATGTAAATGTTTTAACATACACAGAATAGTGAATGTTACAGAGTATGCAAGACGGACATTTAAATCAGTGTGGAGGGGCCTTAAGTAAGAGTCAACAATTGTGTTGGACACCCAGTTCATTGACTATATTCTGTCTTTGCAGGTAGGTCGGTCAGCGTGCCTACGCTACGCGGAGATGTCTTTTTTCTTGCACTGCAGGCTAAAGTATGGTGAAGGAAGTCGGCGGAAGGCTTCCATCCAACACCTCACGCGTGGTCCTCACTTTACTCTTCAAAAAGTCATACTTACGTGATATTTAAACACTATTGATTTCAATAAAAAATAAAAACTATAAAATTACTGAGATATATTACTGAGTATTTGAATGAAAGAATGGAACACTAAATTTACATTTTATTAGAATATTTTCTTTAACGTGGGTAACAATCATTTCGGAAGACTACGATCGTGGGTCCTGGTAGTAGGTGGCGGGCAGCAGAGGTAGAGAGAAGAGCGAGCGATCAGTGCGTCGGTACTTGTATAGTTTTACCTACGTCACTGACCCTCTGGTATTGCCAACGTTGCAACTGTCTCGTTTATAGGCTATGCCCGATAGTTGGCGGTACCCACTTTTGAGGCACTACACCAGCTGATGACAAATCATAAGCCATGTAAATCTTTAGACTTCCATATTCCCTTCTCAAAAATGCTTTTGTTCTCTGTTGCTTTAAATTAAGAATTTTTTTATTTTATTTAGTTTTAGTTATATGGAGATATCCACATTTGTTTTTTAGCGTCACGTTTATATTTGAAAGCAATTTCGTTTACCGGGAAAAACTTCAATTTAAAAGTAAACATATCCGCCTAGTGTGCTCAAATATCGCTCCATTTGATACTGTATAAAATGTAAGCACCCTCGATATTTGTCTTGTAAAACAAATTTCTTATATTTCTAATTCCAGCGTTATTAATTCTTATGTATCTTGAGGAAATTTGGAAGCGATTTATGAAATACGAGTATGTTTGCATAACGAAATATTTACTTTCATTATGTAGACTTGAGTCGAGTATTTTTCGTTTTAAAAATTTCAAATGCGGATATTGAGATCCCTCGGGCTAAAAATGATAAAAAGTATGTGTGTTTTCAGAGCAATTAAGAGCAAATAAAAATTATATTCTAGCCGTTTTGTAGTAATTTTATTTTTTCTACATCAGAAATTGAGAATTAAACGGTGTAAGCAAATTGATGTTTCTGCTTAAATAAAATCAGTAAAAATTTTACCAATAAAATAACATTTAAGTTTGTAAGTGAAAATTATTGATGAAAGATCCTTGTAATTTATTTTAGAAATAAAAGACGGGTGATACTTTAATCCACAAATTTGAAATATTCAGTCACTAGTTTCATCGCTTTCGCGACATCTTCGAGACTAGTATCTTTATTAAGGAGTTCAATGTATTTATACAATTACATTGTAATATATTTTTATTAATGACTTTTACTCTTTATTTTTCAGAAATCATTATTAACTAAAATCCCACTCACTAAGGATGGGACACTCAAAAAAAATATAATATACATATACTCATTTAAATAGCATTATATCAACTCATTAGTTAACCCGAAAAAAATTGTTAATAATCCTTAAGATAAAAATAATTTTATTTAATTTACCTTCATATAATTTTGGATTCTCTATCCTTACCTCTGTTTTGTATAAATACATTGAATTTTTTAAAAAAGATACCTGTCTCAAAGATGTCGCGAAAGCGACAAAACCGGTCACTGGATATTCCACATTTGTGGATTGAAGTATTACTCGTCTTTTATTTCTATGATAAAACAATAAAATAACCGTTCAATGGAGTACTATATCAACTTAAGAAAATTTTGCTTGCAACTTAGAAACGTAGTTCCATCTTTTAAGAAGAATCATGTTGTCAAATTGATTCGAAATGATTTACTGCGCGTGTTCTTATTAATTAAACTATCGTAAAAAGCGAACGACCTATATACAGGACATATAATAAACGACTAAGCCAAACATGGTTATTTTATCGTTTGTATTTCAAGTCGAGATGTTAAAGTTTAATCAATTAATAAAATAAATGCTTTTGAACTATGATACAAATACAAAAAGAAAGCTACCAATTCAATGGACTGATTGTGTTCCTAGTGTTGTCGTTTCTAGAGGCTATTAAAAGAAATATTTTTTTTAATTTTTTTTTATGTGGGAGTTGTTTTATTATTTACCTAGCTTAAAATATACAAGGTTTATATTTCTATAGTGGATTTTTCTGCAAATTTTCTTTAAATTTATCTCAACTGAATCAGGAGAAATATACTAATGTGGGCCAATCAGGAACTTCTCAGCATTTGCTCACGTGGAGAGGAAACCACTTAAAACTCTTCAAGAGAAGCCGGCCTGTTGGCAGTAGTCAACAGGCCTTCCGTTCCACTAGAGGAGTGTTCGGCATTTCCTTCCCTACTTTGGTTTATTTTACCAATTGCCTGCACTATATTGACCATGTATAATACTACCTCTAGTGAGAGTTCTTGTTTTAAGAGGCTGTGGTGGGTAAGAATTTTGATGAATGGGTATTTGAACATTACTTTTCGGTCATTATCACGTAGATGCCTCCCCGATACAATGCGAAAAAATCAACTTGCTAGAAGAAACAATTTATCAAAAAAGCAAACTATAGTGATACGGCTTAGTGAAATTATTTTTTTAAGGGCTTAATGAAATCATTACTCATTGCATGTAGAAGGAACGAAACAAGGCAGGCGGGGAATAGGATTCAAAAAAACATCATGGCTCATCTAATAGAGTGGTTTAGAGTACCGGATGCAGCAGCGCTAATTAGACTGGCCCAGGATCATGACGAGTTGATGATAAAGCAAAATACCTCATAAATATAAAGAAACAAAACAAAGGAGTTTATCAACTTCAATGCAGCTCGTGCACATCAAGATACACCGGGAGAACGTCACGTAGCTTCAATATTCGGATAAAAGAACACATGAGATATTTAAATAATAATATTTTTTCAGAGTTTGCTAAACATCTTATAACTTCAAATCACGATTTTAATAAAGATAAAGGACTAAAAGTTTTAATTCAGATAGTAAAAAAGGACTTAAATGAAATAATATTGATATTTTTCACATTGAAAAAGCCCCAAAAAGAGAAATTCCCTTAATAAATTATCAAATAAGTTTTCAGTACAGCCCTATTTTTGAATAAAAAAATTAACCAATCGGGTAACCCCACCTCTACCCCCACTCTCTCTCAACTCCTAACCAATTCTTTAATACAAGATTAATTATTTTTTTATTACGCTCAGTGCATGTTTAGACACTGTGGCGTTTGCACCTTTATAAATCTGCACGTGATTTATGTATTTTTGGAAATAATGTATATTTACTACGCTGATGGTGAAGGTGGAGGTGTATTTTATTATTTGAATGTTGGTGTAGTGAGTGTCCTGACGAAGAGACGGGTACTTCTCGAAACCGACGCAGACTATAAAAGACAGTAAATGGTTATATATTAATATTTAGTAACATTAGTTAAAATGTTTGACCACAAATTTGATGCTTTAAATACAAATTAAACCAAAATTGCCATTAGGCAATAAGACCGCTAATGTACAAATAACATTATGTACAAAAGTTAAATAAATAATATGAATAAATATCACCTATAATTATTTGTATACAAACTACAAAATGCAGTGAAGAATGTCAGTTTCATAATGATAATAGTTTCCAAATCACTAAAAATTGCATTAAATATTTCGGCATAATAATTATTGATAAAAATCTAAAACGGAAGAAATAAAAAATATTGTAAATAGAATAAAAACACTTGTATTTATTAAATAAAGAAATATATTAACAATCGATAAGTAAAAATCAATTTACTTGCCTTTAGCCCAATCCATATTTCAGTGTGTAATCCCGCTTTTAAACCAAATATTTAACAGTTCGAAAAAAATCAAAAATTAATAACAAAAATTACATTAAAAAACCGTTTTCTTTTCCGACTAAGCAATTGCTTAAGAAATTCAGGGTTTTCTAAAAAAAATTTTATTAAAAAAGAAATGTTTACTTCAAATCCATTCAGACAACATAATACTGAATATTGAAGACAACACGAAACTTAATAATTAAAAATAGTTGCACGTTTCATCAACAATAAATAAGTTTGTTTGCTAAATCATCAATATTATCATCATATTTATTCATAATTGTAAAATCAATATGGGATTGTCCTGAACTATTATCACCCATCAACTTCAGGGTGCCTGGAAGAATGACTAGACAGGTGCCACCGTTTTGTAGCAACAATTCACGGACAGTGTATACATGTAATACCGTATTAAATAGACTTCATGAACTCGGCAATAGTTATTCCCACGTATCTGATATATTTAGTGTAGGGTATTGTTCCTATAGAACAAACTTATTGAACCTTTTTAAAGATGGTGAATGGTAATTATATTTATTTATTCATGCATTTCATAACATATACAATTTTTTGTTCACTTGGCCCAGCTGTATGAAACAGTACATATAACTTTCTTGTTGTATTACTGTAGAACGTTTCATCATTTAATATTTCTACTAAATATGCTGTATAATTTTTAGGTTAATTTTTTAAATATCAATCTTAAAGAAAATTTATGTTTAAAAATATATATATATATACGAGGTTAGTGTTATAAATGTTTGTGAAAGGCAGATTTGCCGTTAATGTTAATGAAATAAAATAATTTCACTGTTTAAAATTAAAATTAATACTAACAGCGTGTTTCATGATATAATTCGTAAATTTAGATGAAAGTAAGTAATTTTTAACTTAATTTAATGGGCGTAAAATAGGAATTAATTACAAAGAATTTATAGCCAGTAATTTGTTTCGAAATCATCACTATACCCCCGATGTGGCACTGAATTAGTACTCAAAATGCAGTATATATCGATCATCTAGTACATGAAAGTAAGGTGGTTTATTAGCCTCACGTTTTAGGGGTGCTATTCTGAATTTTCTTGCTGGGATAGAGTGGTTCATTTTTGAATATTATTTTTTTGCTCATGAAATCTTCATAGATTTCGAATAACACCCCAGGGATGCTTTTCTAAACCAGAGCGGCCGTAGAAATCACTTTATCTTGTGAATTTTGTTTGTAAATACACGAGATAAATGGTTTTTCCACGGCCGCGAGAGCGTTTGAAATACTAGCGGCGGTGTCAGTCAAGGAACGTGAAATACGAGAGTGTAGAAAAACTTTTCTAATAAATTTTTCATGTCGACCTTCACAGGAATCGAAACCGGGGCCTCAAGAATGGGAAACGAATGCGCTTACTACTACACAACGAGGCGGATTTACCTTCACACAATTTCTTTATTTAGCGCTGTAAGCTGAGAGCAGCAGCTATCGAGTCATAAACACAATTGTCCAGGATTCTGGTTTAATTTTACAAACATAACCGTTTTTTAAATCATCCTGGACACGGAATAAAACATTTACATAAAATTATATTAACTCTACCAAATACAAACCTATGCCACTTGCAATCAAAAAAACAAATCTAAAGCATAATCTCACAGTCCATTCAAACGATACTTAACGAGAAAATATTTTCAAAAGCTTTAAAAAAATGTATATTGGAGGCGGGTAAAAATATAATGGATTGTGTTATTTGTTCGAACCAATTTTAAAATCTCAACTCCATTACAGTATGCATATAATATGTACCTATAGAGTGTATACAAATTATGGGTAACAGTCTACTACAACAGAGATGAAGAACATTTCATTGAATGGAATATAGGAGTCTAGGCATTTATAATGCTTATGACCTGTCATTGACTGGTTTAAGTGGCCACTATACAAACTATGTAACATGCACCGCACCGGTCTGCCTATTTTGCTATACATGTACTCCTTTAATTCTTCCACCTGTTGATCTTTGTGAATTTAAAGAGCTGAAACCCTTATTAATGCGGGTGACATTCTGACCAAATTGTTTCACCCACATACTAAGCAACGCCTGAAAATATATTTATGCAGTTGATTTTCATTTAATACAGTCCAGGGCCCCGATTACCAATGGCTTCCTATCTTCATTATCTTCATAAAGACGTCATACCTTCATTTTGACGGTAAAGTTAAAGATAAATTCTCTCTGACGATTACGAAGATTCACTATCGACCTCCCACCCTCAAGTTTTGGGTAGGTATATCGATATGAAACAAAGGGAAGCGTACGTCACGGTATACATATTTATGCACTTAAATGACATAGCTTCAGTATGACGTCATAGTTAAAGATAAAATTCTCCCGACCGATTACTAATATACACTACTGATTCCTCCACCATCGAGTTTTGATGTAAGTACATCGGTTTGTATCCACGGGTCTAGAACCCCTCACAAAAATGAGAGAAAACCAAAATTTAAATACATGTAATTCAAATACATTTTAATTATAAAACTTAAAAAATTATCTATTTTTCATTTGTTTTTGTTATAATATAATGTATTTTTTCCTTAAATTGGGTTTTTTTTATTTTAAGGACAAAAATATATTATACTTAAATAAAAACAAACGCAAAATACTTATTTTTTAAAGTTTTATAATAAAAATGTATTTGAATAACATGTATTTAAATTTTATTAAAACTAAAGCAAGGCCCGCTGATTGGTAATTACTTTGAAAACCATGTCTCCGAGCCTAGGAGTAATTAAGTGATTCTCTGAAAGCTAAGTTCCCGGCAATTAATTCTTATTGAATAGTGTCATTGTTTGCATTTTAATGAATATAATAATGGGGAATAAGCGCGGGTTACCTGATCGTTTATCGATTTCGGTCACGACGAAACCCAGTCATTGGAAAAAATTATAAATTAAAGTTGAATAAAACTTTAAACGTATTTTTATTATGTCAACAATGACAAAAAAATGAAACGATTGACAAAAAAATGCCATTAAGTAGATACTTACAGAAATGATGAACGAATAACTGAAATTGAACATGTTAAATACTTAGGGCTAACAATAGACCTACAATTGACATGGACAATTCAAATCAACAATTTAATTGGCAAAGTGGCGACATTATCGAGTCTTCTTTTTAGAATCAAAAACTTTGTTCCAAAAACGTAAATAATTATAATGTATGAAGCCTATGTTTAAACCAAGATATGTTAAATGCAACTACTACGGGGAACAGGAAATTAAAATGACATAAACAGACTACAAATACAACAAACTAAAATATTAAAGTTAGTATATGACCTATCTAACAGCAACTAAAGAACTCTTTAAACAAACTAAGCGATTAAATTTAACTGATCTTTTTAAACTAGAATCCTTAAAATTTATTCATAAATTAGACACTGATGTAATTGTAGACGAAGAACTAAAACTTGAAAAAAATGTAGTAAACGTGGACACAATACGAGAATATTAAAAAAATATCATAAACAGCCTTCTAAAACGAGATAAAGACAGTTGAGACTAATACCCGCATGCAGAGACAAAACTTAAGGTGAGGAAAGTACATTCTAATTTCAAATGCAGAAAATAACCCGAAGGTGAAAACAATAGAATGTACTTTCCTCACCTTAAGGTTTGTTTCTGCATACGGGTATATTAAACTGAGGACTAAAATACAATAAACTACTAGACAAAACTAAACAAAAGACTCAGACAATATTTACAAAAGATGATTAAAAAAAAAAAAACACCCTAGAATATTAATTTTAAAGGTAAAAATATTTTGTTAAATACATATGTAACCCGTAAGGGTTTATCAATAAAATTTACAAAAAAAAAAAAAACATCTTTATTGTATGAATATGCCAGAGTGTTAACTTGTAATGCAAGGCTTAAAACATTTCCAAATCGCATGGAACTAAATAACAAAAGTTTAAGAGGGGTGCGGACAATAAGGCCGGTCACTAATCCCATCGTTACTGACCATATAAACCTGGAATAAGGCTGTATAACGAATAACGAGAGTATAACGGCCGTTACACCTGCCGGGCGAGAGGCCTTATTTACTGCCGCCTAGGGAACACTTGTTATGATGCATAGTCGGGGGCTTGGGCGGTTTTTACACTTGAAATAACGCCTGGTAGGCGAGGGACAGCCTGTTTACCGGCTAGATGCCTTTGTCTTCAGAGGCGATTGACATTTAACGGGTCATTCGACGACGTTATTAACGGAATTATCCGGATTTTATTCAACCGCGATTAATTATTGTCAACTATTCCGATCTCCGTAATTTTTTTGAAAGAGAAAAATAAATAGATTTTTTTTAAGTTTGTCCAAATGGTATATATTTGTTTTGTTCATTAACATCTAAAGCGCATTTACAAAAAAAATGAAATACATGCTAACATACTTAAAAATAAAACACAAAACTAAGAGAAAAAAGATACGAAATTAGTTAGAAATTAAAAAAATAGAAAAGATACAGTAAAAAGGTTATAAAAAGTAAAATATTAATAATAAAGGTAAACAAGAAGAAACAGCTAGCGTATAGACAAAAAATACAAAGATATAAGTTGATCAAATAAATGCTTAAAAGCAAAATAACATAACAAAGTGTTACAGTAAGCAAAAAAAAATATGAGTAAAATTAATAATCAAGACAGCATATATTATTATCGCGAAAAAAGAAGAAAAATATGTGAAACGCATTATGCCAATATTTCCGAGCAATTGGATAATAAAGCATATTAAAACAAGTACAGGGTTTTAAAAATAACAATAACAAGTGAGTAATTTACTAACGGAATTCAATGTTTAACAAGAGTTTGACGATCAGCTACAAATAAAACAAATCGTCCAACAAAAAGCATACATTTTGAAAATGGTTTTTAGGCGTGTCCATGTGAAATAATTCAACCCGACGAATCTTTTCACAACAATAAACTTTTCAGTGCATTTTTTTTTCACATTTTATCTGTTTCAAAGGTCTCGTGATCTCTTTTCAGATCCGTAGATTGCAAAAACAAAAATTTTTAGCTTTTAAACCAGCCAACAACAAATGATTAGACTTCCGTATTACCATACAATATATTTTTAAAAATTAATTTTATTTATTAAATTGTTATTTTTAAAGGAATAATCAGCTAAACTTCTATTTAAGAGGCTTGTAAATAGGCAGGAAAGAAACAACACCCAGACCAATTAACCTTGAATTCCTTAACGTGAATCGAACCCAAGACGTCAGTTTCATAGTTGGCCGTCGAATCAACTGTACCAAAGCATTTATGTTTTTTATCTCTGTTGTAATGTAATATATTTATTTATTAGTGTACACGACACAGATGCCTTTTATACACATAAAAATAAATGCATTCAACGTTACAGTGTTCTATTACAAAATTGTGAAATAATACAAAAACAATCAATATTATTTAAATACATTAAACAGTTATTTTATACAATATCCTACATACCCAGCTATAATGTTCATGTTTATAATATAGAAAACATTCAACATAAATTTCTACGAAATATAAACTACAAACTAAACATTCCAATTCAAAATGTGAATTATGACTATTTATTAACACTGCTTAACCTAACAACACCTTTTTTCCGAAAGAAGAACTATTAATGATCTCATTGTACTGTATAAAATTGTAAACTCTCTTTTTGACGCACCAAAAATACTTGAATTGATTAATTTTAGAGTACCTGCTGTCAACACTAGGAGAACTTTATTGTCTCATTGCTCCAGTACTTCTTCCAACCAACACAACAATTCATTGATACCGAGACTGCATAGGTTAGGTAACACTTATGGAACGGCTGCAGACATTCTGTCCAATTCTTTACCATCTTATAAGTCCACAATATCAAGTTTATTTGTAGCTGCTCGTCAAACTATTATTGACAATTCAATTTCATAAATTAAAAAAAATACTTACTTGTTTATTTTTATTACCTTATACTTGTTTTTTATTTTTTACCATTATATCAAATTGCACTGTAGTCTTGGCAAATACGCATTTCATAGATACATATTTTTATTTCTTATTTTTTCGTGATAATATATGCTTGTTTGTTTATTAATTTAACTTAAAAATGTCTTTCTTGCTTACCGTTACACTTTATTTATTGTTTGCCTTACAGAATTTATTTCATAATCTTATATCTTTGCATTTTTTGTTTATATGCATACTGTTTATTTTTTTACTTTGTAAAACTTTTTATCATATCCTTTCTAACTAATTTCACATATTTTTTCTGTATATTCTGTTTATTATTTAGTATGTTAGCATGTATTTCATTTATATTTTTTGTAAATGCCTTTTGGGCGTTAATGAACAAAAAAAATAAATAAATAATAATTCTGTTCGATCATTATAATTAACAAACCTAGGTATAAAGATAAAGAATAAGAGTAATGCAGTATTTAAAAAAAAAAAAAAAAGTGGCAAATATCCACAAATTTTTAATTTGTTGGTATTGTGCATTGAGTTTTTAATAATAAAAATAAACCTATTTTGGCGTAAGTATAGCCTGTGAGCTCGCCAATACATGACAGATGACAGCAAACATAACCATAGAAAAACACAACAGTTCAACTTAGAAATACAACGTGAATGCAGCAATGTTTGAAATACATGTCAATAATATTCTATTAATAAATAATATTATTTGGTCATACGGAACTTTACAGCACACATTAGTTAAATTACTACTAGCATTTTATCGGCTGGGAGGTGGAAAAGCCAAAAAAAGTACTAAGAAGAACTATTAGCATAATTTGCATTTTGTCACGGGTCGATTACGATTTTTCATAGGTTATAAATGTTTTGATCGACAAAATAAGAACGACGCTTTGGCGAAGCAAAGAAATTCATGGCGTAGCCAAAATATTGTAATAAAAACGAGGATGTTTTTGTTAAGTGACGTTAGCAGGCGCTACCCAGGGACAACTTTGTGACGTACGAAATTATTTAAAAAGAAATTCATGGCGTAGCCGAAATATTGTAATAAAAACGAGGATGTTTTTGTTAAGTGACGTTAGCAGGCGCTACCCAGGGGCGAGTTTGTGACGTGAGAAATTATTTAATAAAAAATTCATGGCGAAGCCGAGATACAAATTTGCGTGGTGTTTCGAAATTTAACAGTGTTGGTAGCTGCCTAGTTACAATTTTTTTTTGTATATATGTAATTTTCCTATTTTAAAATGAAAATGAAATTATCGGTGTTTTTTATTTTCAATCGCTACCCGTTTTTTACATTTGTGTTATTTTTGCATTTTAATTAATATTGTTATTATAAAGTATATTATGATTTATTCTAATTTACTGTACTGTTTTTATTACAATAAATAAAAATGCGTATTTCTCGATGTATTTTTTCCGTAATAGACAATCTATTAAAATAATACTCATCAAATTTCAATTGTCTGTTGCTTTGATTTCCAATCTTCCTTTTTTTCGATGGTTAAAACTCTAGGAAATTCAAAGACAATATTTTTTTTACTGTCATGTATTGGCGAGCTCACACGCTATACATAGCCCCCTATTTTTTAAAAAAAGTAAAAAAAAATAATTAAAATCAGAAAGGTAGAAATATATACATACATATATATTTAACGTGTATTCATAAAAAACATTTGTTTTTCTCTTTTTACATTTCAACATATTTCTTTAATGGCATGTTTAAACTTGATTTAGCTAGTATGAAAAATGTCAAAACAGCTGATCTGCTTCCGTAGATTGTGCAATATTGGAATTAGTGAATTAATAGAATAATTATTGGTTGCAGCAATTATTGATATTAAATAATTCTCCAGGATGTTGTTTAAATATTTTTTTGTCTCCAGTTTCTAGGAATTTCTCGGCCATCACTTTCATCAACAATTCTCAGAATTTACATTCCTTTCCAGTTAAAGGCTGCATTAACGTTAAGAATTTTCTGTTGTTTTAGCAAGGTAATTAATGTATGGGAACTCGCGTAATCAACGTTTGTAACGAATTACCATTTTTGCGTAGGCGCTTCGTCTAAAAGGCGAGTAATTCCTTTGGCGAGTTGCTTATCTTGATGCACGATTTTAGCACTTGTGAACATGTTTACGCTAGTGAAATGAACAATTGTTTTTGCAATACAAAAGCGGGTGAACGAAAAGGTAAGGAAACAGGGTGGAAAGGTAAAGGCCGCATAACACGGACCAGAAAACTAAACAAGAAAAAGATCTGAAAAATTTACAAAATTCTGAGCGAGAATTCTTGCAGCTAATTTTATCCATTTCTATTTCATGTTTTATATGCTTTAAGAAAATGAGAAAATACAAGCATCCTCATTTGGCGAGATTCTGGAGGATGCAGCGGTGGACCTGGCTTGAGCACGTACTGCGCATGCCTCAGGAGAACCTAAACCCAAGTTGCCTCTTCTTTACACCTGCGGACTCACGCCATCCTGATGACAGTATTTTGATTTTTTTCGGCAGAACTAAGGGACGCGGGATTGCCGTGAGGAGGCAATAGTTTTACTTGGTGATTTTTATTGTATTATGTTTCAGCATAATCATCATTCCTTTTATGCATATAATAGTGGATACGGCATTGCATCAGTACACCAACCTTAAAAGTATCATGGTGGCATTTTTTCGATTTGTACTCGTAAATAGTATTTGTATGCGCAAGTAGAATCTGAGTAAAAAAATATTGAAACTAGAAAATGCTGTAAAATTTAGCATTGATATACTTGCAATTTCACGTTTTTTTACATTTTTAAAGTAATAAAGGTCTATGAAATACTGTCCAGTAAAACATTTTTTTTGCTTATTAGTAGATTCAAAAAATATTTTTGAATTTGCAATTTCGAATTCCCGCAAAAACGGTCATTACATTGGCCACGCCCCTAACAAGTCACGATTCATGTGTATATGTTCCCGCCCACTCAAATTTGTTTAGGACATAGTCACAAAGCTTGACGTCACAACTACCAAGGCCAAACATGTTGCGTTTTTCTAGCAAGTATTTTTATTAAATTTCTTTTTTACATTTATGCATGAAAACATTTCTCCACCATACCCATATTAGTTTCTAAAATACAATTAATTATTTTTAATTCATTTCATATATTTTATCGGTATTCGTAGTATGTTATATTTCCCCATTGTGCATTTTGCAAAAAAATAAAAAGTAACCTAATTTTATAATTAGTAAGGTGAAAAATATTTTGGTTTAAGGCGTTTCTTTTATATAAAACGTATCTTTAATTATTTATCTCTTCTTCTTTTTCCACATCCGCTCATAAGTAGAACATGTGGACACCACCAGATGCCTTCGGGAGACTATCGCCAGCCAAAACTCTCGCCTCCTCTCACATCAATCCGGCGTCCCTCAGTTCTGCCGAATAAATACAAAAGATCGTTGTAGATGGCCTTACAGGAGCGAAAAAGGAAAAAAGAGGAAAAAAGAAAAGAGAAGAGATTGAGGAAGAGAAAAAAAGGAATATGAACTGTTATTGTGTTTAGCGTTTATTTAAATTTTTATTATTTTTTGGCCAGATTTCAAATCCATGTAAATACAACTTAAAGGAAAAGGAACCGAAAATAGGCAGTTCGCATATATATCAAGATTACAGTTGCAAAAAAGCTCTGGAATCAATATTCATTATGTAAACATTCCACCCTCAAGTACTCCATGCTTTTGAATGAGAACCTGCTATTCGTTTTTACAATGCATTTCTTTGTTCGCAATAATCTTGGAGTACTTAAAGATCTAAGGAAAATATGTTTGCTTTTGCCTACGTTTGAACTCATGAACTAACCCATATATGTACAAGAGAATTCGTAAGTATGTTTACAAACGCACTCACTCAAATAACACAACATACCACATACGTTTAGCCCATATGCGTGATAAATACGCCTTTTTAGAAACTCAAATAAACGTCATACTGGTAGAGTGATTCTTTATGATCTTTGTGAGTTTTTATGCTGCGTGCCAATACAAATATTTAATCTATATTTTTAAATTATTGCAGAGCCCATTTCGTATTTTTTTTTGGTTTAGATAGAAAAAAAGTATATATATATACTACTGTGAACAACGATTTCTCTTTTTTTATTAAAAAGAAATATAAGCGTTTTTATGATTTCCCAAATATTCAATTTTAAGGGCCATTTTCTACGAGCTGTAAATAACTCACTATTGGAAAATGAAATCAAAATGGGGTAGAGTGGAATTCGAACCTCGGATCTTTGGTCCGTGAGACCGAGACACTAGCCACAGGACCACAACCCGATTCAAACGTTCAATAGGTACATATTTATATTAATGTTTCCTTTTACATAAAAGAAAAAACAATTCTTGTTTACATAATGGGGAGTGGCGTCTTACTATAATGTATTTAATTTATTTTTGATTAGTAAATATTTTCAATTTTAAATACAAATTATTTATAATTAAAAGTGTTTGCAACGAGTGCTATATAAAAAAAGGTAATGTAATTTTTGAATTCATTTTAAAATATGTTTAATTCCTGATTACACTTTTTATTTCCTCTAGTCATTTTATTAATGGAAAATATGTCTTTGATGATGCTTTTCTTAGTCGTCTTTAATTTTATTTTTTTATTTATTTACGGTTCCATGAACCTTTTACATAATTAGAATAAAACCAGTGAAAAAAAATACAACAAAAAATATTTTAATATTAAAAAACGAACAAAAACATCGAGAAAAGTATACAATGGCAAACAGTATTTATATGTAAAAAAAAAATATTACATCTGTAACAAATATAAATATTTACCTTTATAAAAGAAAGGTAAATAAAAGAATATGGCAGTTTTTTAAAAGAACGGAAGAAAAGAAGAAAAAAAAGAAAGTGCTTTAAAAGGAAAGTTAAAAAGTTTACTTCATGGTTTATATAAACATTTATATAAAACATTAATAAATTAAAAAAATAATTATGCACACAATTTTAAAATTAAGATGTTACCAATAATTGATCGAGGTCGCGTACTGACATTTCGTGACGTAGAAAAACTACAATGTATTATGTCTTTATGGATTTTAAGTAAACATTTTTTTAAATAACGATTTTATATCAAGAACCCTGAATTTTTTAAACCATTGAACAGTGGAAAAAAGACGGTTTTATCAACCGCTAAAACATTGTTTTAAAAGAACCACACCATTCAATTATTTGATTACTGATTCGGCTAATGCTAAACAAATTTTCTCATTCTATTTTCAATACTATTTATTTGCTCTTTCCATTTAAAATTTTTACCAGTTAATTTGTCTAAATATTTGATGGTATTTTTCCAATGATTTAAAAACAATTATCATTATTAAACTGACATCCTTCATTGCATTTTGTAGGAGGGTACAAATATTTACAGGGGGTATAACTTGTTTTCTCAACGTTAAAGTGATGTTATACACAGAATGTTTAAATGTTTTTATTTTCTTTTTTAATATTAATTTCACAGAATGTTTAAATGTTTTTCTTTCCTTTTTTAATATTAAGTTCACAGATTGTTTGAATGTTTTTATTTTCTTCTTTAATATTAAGTTCACAGATTGTTTAAATGTTTTCTTTCCTTTTTTAATATTAAGTTCATAGATTGTTAAAATTTGTTTAAATTTTTATTGTTTAAATGTATACTATGTATTGTTACAAGAAATGTACTTTTTTTTTTATGTACCGTCCCAAATGAGTTTTCTCGTACAACTCCTGGGAATATAATATCATGATATTCATGTCTTATATGTTTTATTAATAAATAAATAAAAAAATATGTTTTTTTAGGGTTCTTATAAAATATTATCATCAAACCATTCTTTTTAATCATAAATTTTAATAAATAAATTTACTATGTGCCGAAAACAAATGTTGCTCACAACGAAAAACACAATTGTTTGGGCAAAATCATTTTATTTTTTAATATGATTCGCTTGAAGATGTTTAAAACGATTCCAGCGCTTAATCAGCTTTTTGAGTCCTTTCGCATAAAATAATTCTCTCTGCAAAATAGCTCTTAGTTTCTTACTAAACATTCTCATTCGATATAAATTACTCAGTATTTGCACAGTACCGCAATATAATATATTGTTGTTATCCTAAATTAATGATCTAATCATCGTCATCATCATCCCCCGCACCCAGTGGTGCATAGGGAATCACATTGGTAAACCGAATTAAAGTCAATTTCGAGGTCCTGGTCCGATTCTTGGTAGGGTGGACGTGATATATTGATTTTAAATATGAATTAATCTAAACATGGCATCATTTTGAAGTACTTAAAATTCATTGAAAAGTTTTTTAGATGGGATCGATCGATTGTACTGGTGATTCAAGAGTCAGACAATACTGATATAGGACCACAGCTTTCATGCATATATTATTTATTTTCACAATTAAATTTGAGTCCATTGCAGGTAAATTGAACAAACTGACATTTTAAAAATGAACTAAATCGATTGATTATATAACGATACATACCTGTAATTAATATACATTTCTATATGGTTTCTTATGTATGAAACACTTTTGCTATTTTTTAATCCTTAAACTGTTAAGCAAAAATTATGTAAAAATCTTCACTTTCATTAAGAAAGGAAGGAGTAAAAGTCGAAAGAAAAAATATTCAGATAGAAATAGTAGTTAATAAATGAAGTTTTTGAATACTCACTTCCCATCATTATCATTCCCTTTGCAAATCTAATGGTGCATAGGGAACTTGTTTGGAACTTGGTGTATTGCTTCACCGACTGGAGCATATTCAAATCGTTGTTTGATGAATGTAAGATGGTTAAGGTGCCAGTCAACGGATTTTGGAATATTCCACTGTAAAAAACGTTAACAATAAATATTTCGTTTCAATCATTTTTGGAATTGAAACAAAGACCTCTTGCATAGTGGATATATACCATAGTTATTTTACCACGAGGCAGAAAATACGAAAATTTTCAGTGTCAGCTGATCTACTATCGTAAAGGACAGTGCAAAAATGAAATCACACATTTCCTGTGTGCAAACGATTATCAATTTTACTAAATTACCGATGAAAAATTATTGCTGACATGCTCGGATATCAGCTTTATCGATTAATTTGCTGACAGCCAAGGACGTAGTACACGAAATGAAAATCCCACATCCAAGCATATCATTATTTTCTTCTGTCACCTCCAACTGGGAAGGGTCTTCTTGCATCAAATCTCACGGTTGTATAACGATTATATCAAGTTGAATACTATTTGTTTTGTAGTGTTCAGTGATATTTTTAACATTTTTTGTTTCATGGATTTGAGCGTATAAAAACTTGCAAACTACTTGAAAAATGAAGCAATTTATCTCAAAATAAACACAAACACTTTTCTTTTGAGTCAAAGAGGAATTAAATGTCGTATTTACGCCAATTCCATGATGTTAGTGTCAACAATAAACGGAATCGGAATAAAAAATGCAGAGCAATTTCATGAAAGCGTAATGCACATCCTAATGCAGAGTTACTCAACCATTTCAACAAATAATTATTACAATGACTTTTTCACTAACGTGTCACCAAAAGTTGCTTGTTGAGGTTTAGTTTAAAAAAAACATCATTATCATTCCATGTCCGGTCCCATGTTGGAGCATATGGTGTCTACCATTTGCGGTCTGTTCAAAGAACGCAAATAATCATTGGTTTTCCTAAATTAAGCCAACTAATGTTTATAAAATAGCATGCTTTTAACATTTAGATTACTATAAACAAATAAAGTATTGACAATTTTATAAATAATCGCGATAAATTGCGGAGGAGTTTTACTACCTTCTGATAAAAAAATGTTTAGAAGCAACGTAACCCCCAAGCACACCATTTGTCTGCGCTGTCATGCGCATACTGATCGACGCGTACTTGCTACTAGATCGATCTCAAGTAAAGAATGATCGCGATGGAACCAAATTCGAAATTCCGTTCCAGCGCCGCGCCACGCGCTTTACTGAACGCGCAATCCAAGCGCAGGCGCGGGCTAAAATTCTCACTAGGCTGTGGAAGCAATCGAAACATACCAATATATTATTTTTCGTACATTTTTCATGTAGTTTAGATGCGATACGGCCGCAACACTGCGTAGCACAGTTGCAATTTTGGTATTTTGGCACATACCATAATATTATAATAATTATTTTGTGATGCAGAAGGAATACAAGATAAAAAATAGGATTTAATTCAAACGTCACATCAATAAAAATATTTATTTGGGATAAGAAAAAAGTTCATAATTGACTTTATTGATTTTTCGGGCTCCAATAATGACCAATTCTTTTTTGTTGAAAAGTCTTATTTTTTAAAACGATTGATTTTACTGCATTTTATACAAATAAAACATACCGCCACAAAATACTTCGCAGTTATTTTTAATAGTATTTATGGTGAAGTTTGTTGATTTGTTACTAGATATGTAAAATCATTATTTTTATGTCTAATCAAATGTACATTGTATTTAGTTTGTCTTTAATTTCTTAAAAGCAGTGTATATTATTATGTACCAATTACATATATAATAATTTCTTTCCTAATGAGAAACCCCACCGCACGCCTTTGGTGTCTACAAAGAGCCTCATTGCATCTCTATCGGCTGCCAACTTCTGTGCACCCTCCTAAGTTAGGTTTGAGTTCTGCAGTTCTGACATAAACTGGCGACAAACAGTCAGTAGAGGATGTCTAGGACTACGAGAACCTGATGCCTCGTAAAGTAGGCAAGCGTGGTTAAAGCTTTTAGGAGGCATTCGTAGCACATAGCCAAGCTAACCGTATCGCCTCCGCTTGATGAAAGTTGTCAACGGAGTTTGCTGCGTCCATTCTCTAATTACTTTGTTCCCTTTAAAGTTAAACCGCCACAGACCCAAGATTTTTTTGAGACATCTATTCTCAAAACTTAGAATTATGCTGTTTTGGGCACCGGTGAGGTGCCACGGTTCGCATCCGTTGAGGAGAAAAGGTGTTATGCGGGCGTTCTATAGGTGGCATTTGGTTTTCACTGAGTAAATATTCGATCTCATAAAACCTTCATACTGTCGAATGTGGCGCTTGCTACTGCTAGCCGCACTCCCAGTTCTTTTTGAAAGCTGATAACGTGCCTTTTATTTTTGTGCATGAACATTTTTATGTAATATTAAATCTCATCTTCGTTCCATTTCCGCACCTAATGGTGCATATTTATGATCATAAGAAATATTTTAATATCACAAGCTCTGTAAACTTTTGTCTTTCAGTGCTGCAAAACAGCGTTTATTCATTATCATCATCATCATCATCATCAGCCGTCTCTTGTCCAATGTTGAACATAGGCCTCCTTCTTTAGTCTCCATATTTCCCTATCCTGAGCCAACCGCATCCAACCACTTCCTGCAAGTCATCTTATGTCATCAGACCACCTTGTCTGAGGCCTGCCGACACTTCTTCTACACGTTCTGGGTCGCCATTCTAGGACTTTTTTGGTTCATCTAGAAAAAAATTGAAAATATTTCATGTATATAATGGTTTTCGGGAGATTATTTAAATAAAATATTTATTTACTAAAACGCTTGGTAAAATATTTTACCCCCATCACATTATTTGAGGAGCGAGCTATTATTATTAGAACTAACTAGTACCAACTAGGTATCAACCTCGTAAAGTGGTCATTAACTGTTATATAAAATAATTCACTTGTTTTGAGAAGAAAAAATCAACTGCCTAATTATAATCTTATTTCTGCACTATCACAGTTTCAGGATGTAATCAACCTTACTCACTTTTATGTACGTAAGGTAAATACGAACTTTTCACTTTAAATGTAACATTACACGGAGGCATCCGGACCCGGTCCAACGTTCGCGCGGTAGATGTCATACGCATCATCTTTCGATGTAACACTTATTTACAAAAAAAAAATGTCAAAGTGGATCGTTGAACTACCCTGCCCGCTAGTTCCGGGAAGGTTACGTCATTCCGCGTGAGTCAAGTCCCCTTTATAACGTTCCTCCCAATGGCGTGGTACCTACCTCAACAAATGGCGGCCTCCGTGGTGTAGTGGTCAAGACGCTTGACTTACACACGGCAGGTTCCGGGTTCGATTCCCGGTGAGAACACAAAAAAATAAAATGTGATTTTCTCAAGCCTGGGTGCTCTGTGATGTAATTCACCACTGTAATTAGGCCTCCTGGCCTGTTGTGGTGCAAAAAAAAAAAAAAATGTAAAAATAAATGTTATAGGAGGTTTATTATATAATTGTGAGTGTGTGAGACTCTTTTTGTTTTTTCCGGATTAACAACATGATCTGCAATTAATTTGAAGTCACAAAGTTGTTTTACCGGGAGGACATCACAAACCTTAAAATATACACTTTTGCTCATATGTTCTGTTTTACTTATTGCGCTTTTTAGTACAATTCATTTAAATCACGTCTGAATAAACATCTCCTTTCTCTTCCTTAATCTCTCCTCCTTTCCTTTTTCCTATTTTTTCCTTTTTCCCATTGAGTAATAGTTTTAATTTAAGGTAATTCATTTATAAAAACGTTTATTTCTATTTTTATATATCTTTAGCTTTTTAATCTTTTTCTATTGAATATGTTCTGTAACTTGAATTATAAAAATAAAACTTTTATTCTATTGGTTTGTTGGAAGAAATTGACATTTGGCAATGCGTCCGCCAATGTACAAATAAAATTTTGTACAAAAAGTTAAATAAATAAATAAATTCGCTATGATAATATGACTTTAATATAATAAATTTTACCCAGGTGAGATTCAAAGGTAAAAACCAAACGCGCACTTCGTATGATATTTTACAGGACCTCGACTCACATGTTTTATACGTGTATGATTCATATCATTAATTGTAGTGCTTTTACACTTATAGATTACGCAGACAGGGTATAGTCTAAGCTTATAACCAAGTTGCACAGTTTAAACCCGCGCTGTGCCGGCGGGTACCCTGCAAGACATCGGACCCTCCCAATATATACCAGTATGTGTGAAGTAATGGAGTTCTGGTACCAACCCTAATGTATGGAAGCGAAGCATGGAGTTGGAAAAAAAGGGACGAAAGTAGACTGAATGCTGTTGAAATGCGATCCCTCAGGCGAATGTGCGGAAAAACAATGTATGATAGGTGCCCTAATGTCGAAATTAGAGCAGAATGCAAGGCTGAGTTAAGCATTATCGACAAAATTAAGAAAGGTCTTTTGCGATGGTTCGGTCATGTGGAGCGAATGAATGATGAAAGAACGGCTAAAAAGATTTATGATGCGAATGTGTCTGGTTGTAGAAGTCGAGGAAGGCCGAGAAAGACATGGCATGATCAAGTACAACAAATTCTTGAAAGTGGTCATGTGAAAAGTCGGAATAATCGACGTGCGTGCATGAGAAGATGTATGAATGTGAAGGAAGCAAAGGAAGTGTGCCAGGACAGAGTGGTGTGGCGTTCTATCCTCTCTGCCTACCCCTCTGGGGAAATGGCGTGATGGTAAGTTAGTTAGTTAGTTATGTGAGAAGTGTATTTGTATTTTTGTATCTTGAGACTTTCATATTGTTGACGAATTCATCTCTGTTGAAATATATGTTAGAAATTTAAAAAAAAAACATAAATTATTAAGAAACAGTTGATTACTACTGTTAAAGGTCCGCATGGATGTAAGGGTACAGTACTTCAGCTTTTATGCTAAGAGAGACAGTATATCCTGTCTTATCCTGCATCGCTTTGTCATAGAAATTTACTAGAACCATCAGACATATGTACGCCAGTTAGCAATGCAGATATTTTGAACTACTGTGCTTCTGAAACTTTCCTTGTACGACTCAGGAATTTACCGGACTGCAAAATTAACTTTATAAATCGTTTCACATGAAAAAACTTGCCAAGTTACGATACGCTTGTTTTTCAAAGAAATATTTGAGTTGTTAGTGTTTTGGCCAGCAGTTTAATTTCATCAACACATTACAACAGAGATAAAAAACATTTAAGAAAAGATAATATAGAAGTCAAGGCATCTACAGGGCTTATGACCTGTCAATGGCTGGTTTAAGTGGCCACTTTACACACTGTGTAACATTCACCATTCTACCTATATTTGAACATCTATATTCCTTCTTTCATCTGTTGATGTTTGTGAAGTTTAAGAGCTGAAACCTTTATTTTTGCGGGTGAGATTCATCTAATTGAATTAATTCACCTACATACTAGGCAACGCCAAAATTTTTTATTTTTTCAATTTCTATACTTCTTCATGGACTAGGTGGATTTATACGTCATAAGCCCTGTAGATGCCTTGACTTCTATATTACCTTCTTTAAAATGTTCTTCATCTCTGTTGTAATATGTTAATGTTATACGCTCCCCAGGGAGTTGAATCCAGTCCTTGTCTACAAAAATTTGGACAAACTCAAAATATTGTTGATAAATTACCTGGTCCATGAAGAAGTATAGAAATTGAAAAAATAATATTTTCAGGCGTTGCCTAGTATGTAGGTGAAATAATTCAATAAGATGAATCTCATCCGCATAAATAAAGGTTTCAGCTCTTTAACTTCACAAACATCAACAGATGAAAGAATTGAAGGAATAAAGATGTTCAAATATAGGCCGAATGGTGAATACACAATGTGTAAAGTGGCCACTTAAACCAGCCATTGGCAGGTCATAAGCCCTGTAGATGCCTTGACTTCTTTATTACCTTTTCTTAAATGTTCTTCATCTCTGTTGTAATGTGTTGATGTAAGCAGCTCCCCAGGGAGTTGAATCCTGTCCATGTCTTCAAAAATTTGGACAAACTCAAAATATTGTTTAATTTCAGTTATGATTTTCCTTGCCAAAAAATGATAAATTCAATCGACTCATGCACATGAATTGCCTTAGTTAATTAATGTGTAGTTGAATGTCACGCCAATAGACGGCGGGATCGTTTTTCACCCGGTCGGTAATGCCGCCTGATTTGCGGTGGACGGGCGTGTGTGTGTTTTTCGAAAACGCGATCAGACAGATTTTGGCTCTCAAATTTGTGCTTTAAGATTGATTTTTTCTTGAAGATCTTTATCGCGGCATTGTGCAAAACCAAAACCACATAAATCAACCCACTGTAGTGATTAAGAGAATAAGGACGCCATAGGATATTCTAAAGTCAGTTTTTCTATATCCTTTTATTGACTGGCAATAGTTACTCGCGTTAAACTACTGGCAACAATTATTGAATGGCAGGTTTATTTTGTTATTGAATGTGAACATTAAACGCATCGCTTAAGAAAAAGGGTGTGCGTATCAACAATTATTATACAGTTAGTATTTACTAAAATATTTCAAATTTCGGGGCCATTTTCAACGAGTTTTTTCCGCTGCTTGATCGAGAAAATAGACACATTTCACAATTGCCCACAATTTCTCAACATTAAGATACAAATCATTCAGAAATAGTGTTGAAAACAAAAAAAAAATCAACCTTAAATGACCATTATCAATTTTATTCTTAAACGGCTATCTTTTGAACGGAGCATTCGTCAAATGAAAAAGTTCAATGCTAGAGGGAATTTAAAATACAAAATGTTTTATTACTGTTTGTAAGAATTAGAACATTTAATTGTAACGCGAAGTTTCTCGAAAATGGATGAAAAAATTTATAAAAATGATTGTAGTTAAAATGAACTATTTAAAATGACGTTACAAGTTCATCTTAATTAACCAATGATAGAGTATTGTAATAGATTTTTGGTTTCAGAGACGCCAACCCTCAAATCAGAGCAGCTCATCTAAGAGAACTAGTGGCGTCTTGTCCAGAGTAATTACAAATTTGCCAAACTTTTTCTAATCGTAGCGACAATAATACGATACATACAATATATATATTTTTTTAATGTCTTAGTTTAATAGTTAATTGATAAAAATAAATTGAAAAAACACCGAACTTCATCATTTTAAGAAAGGGTAAGTGGTTACTAATATTTAATTTAAAGACTTGTAAGAAAAATGGTTTGTATTGTTGTGCGAGATCAACTTATTTCACTTAAGGCGTTAATTCCTAATTTGGGCGATTGGTCTGACGAACTGCAGAAGAGCCGCAGGGCGCAGAGACGAATGGAGACAAATTCTGGAGGAGGCCAGGGCCCACAACGGGCTGTAGCGCCACTGATGACGATGTTAATTCTCAGTTACGAAATCAGATGTTAATTTCAGCGCATCACCTTCGTAAGTCAAGTCAAGAAAAGGCAATATAAAGGGGACACAACAAGAAAATTATCGTATTATAAATAATATGTTGGCTTCCAATGCTTCAAGAAGTGCTGGTTTGTTTTCAAAGTCCATGGAATTAACATAGCTTCATAGACAATAATCCATTGGCTTCAAACCGCAGGATCGCGTATGACAATAAATAGGACCATTTCAGGAAATGATGTTTTCGTCAAACTTGTCATGCAGTAAATTTACAGTTTCATGAATAGCCTAATGTGTTTAGTGAACTAGCACAGGGCGTGGTGACATCGTACAGTTCAGTTTAGTTCAGTGTTTAGTGTTCACCTAGTAACACCATTCAATTTGATTCATTTTTTGCTGTTCTGTATTATATTCACCACAGTATAATAAATACACGTCAAATTTATTTTTGTTTTGTTTTTTTACACCTGGTAAAAATTAGCGGATTTAATTGTGTAGCGAAGTTTCTTTAAAATGTATACAAAATCACGAAAACGGACTACGTTGAACTACGTTTCAAGTTCTTGGCTGTGACGTCACGGGCGGAGTAATTTAAAAGTAACTAAACATTAAAGATAAGATTAATAAGATTGCAAAAAAAATATCAATTTTGGGAAGGATCAGAAGATTTATTGATAAAGACTCTTGCAAAACTATTTACAAAGCAATTATTGAACCACACGTTAACTACTGTAGTAGCATTTTATTTTTATCAAACAAAGAAAACACAGATAAACTAACTGTATTACAAAATAAAGCCTTTAGAATCATTAAAAAAAAAACAGATACACGAGGGTAAAGTCGATGGTAAATGAAATGAAATTATTAACATATAAACAAAGAATATTTTACAATACAATGATATTTGTTCATAAAATTATAAACTCTAATAAAAAAACAGAATTTTGGAAAAAAATTGATCGGAACCAGCATGAACACGATCACAATACTAGAGAAAAGAACAAAATTAGACTTCCATTTAGGAAAAAGGCAAAGTCACGTATATGACAGACTTATGCAGTCCATTCTCACGATGGTAAATACAATTTCTTTTAATAAATACTGGCGCTAATGAAATAAAATTAAAGCTAGGACAAAAAAAATAAAAATTACTACCTCAAGACAAGATCCTGTCTATCTTAGTGATTTTGTAAACCTATAAAGACTTACACCAAAAAATCCAGATCTTGTTTCGAGTTTACAATACGTCACAATCGGGACATTGGTGCATGCAAGCCATAGTTTGTGCTGTGTTGATCGAGGAACAGCACATTATTATTTCGCAACCGGCGGATCGGAGCATCGAATGCCACTTTTTCCAGTAACGATGGTACATCAATTAAGCCATTCAGTAAATTAAACATAGATATGACTCAATGTTATTTCTACGTATTTGTAGACTTGAGTTGTTGTTAGTTAACAACTCTTGAAACATTGGAAACCAGCAAAACATGCATTTTTTTGGATACAGTGGACAATACTTATAATATTATTGAAACTAAGTCTTATACTTAGTTTCAATAATAAAGTCTTATTTTATCTAATTTTATTTTATTTTATTATATTTTATCTCTTATTCTTAATATTTTATTTATATTTTTATTTTCAACACTTGACACTTGTGCATTATTTACACACATGTCCACCCTCATTCCAATATAACACCCACTCACCCACCTCACACAAACACACTAGTATGTATTGTACGTGTATTTAATGTATTTCTGTGGATATCTGTCATTGGTTTTATTCTCTGTTTATTTTATTTGTTATATTTTTGTAGCATGTATTACTGTTGATATCCCCAATAAATAAAAAAAATCGAAAAAAAAATATGGGATGAATAAAAATAAAAAAATCATTTTTTTGATCAACAGAATCATTTCAAGAAAGATTTGTTTTTCAATTTATTTCAATTAAAAGTAATGTTAATCTCAATAAACCCCCGATATTTGTAACCGAAATTACAGGCGAAATTGTCATCCCCTTTATAACTGTTTGCCATGAATATCTGCAAATTAACTTATTCGCTTTTCGGAGCGTGTTTATTAGTACAAATCAAATCAGGACTGTCTTGTTATGTCAAAATATCCACAGACCGAATTTATTATAATACGATTAAATATCTGTTTGCCACGTACTTTGAATTGAAACGTGTTTATTTATAAGCTGTTTCTTAACTAGGCTGCAACGATCAATAAAGCTTTTCATATTTTTTTTCCGAAAAAAAAATTTTGGGATTTTGGGAGTCTTCCGTTTAAATTTTCAGTGACTTGACGCTTGATTTTTTTAGAATCCTCCAACAGAGATGAACATTTTAAAGAAAAAAATCGTTAACACACCATGTAACATTTGCCTTGAAAGTATTTTTAACAAGTTAAATTAAATTAAATTTTCTTTAGGCGTTGCCTTAGTATGTAAGTAAAATAATTTACCAGATAAATATCTCTAATATTCATAAAAGTAGTTATTCATTCATTTACTTCAAAAAGTCAACAGATGAAATGCGGATGTTCAAACGTTTGCAAAATCGTACATGTTACAAAGTGTGTGAAAATTAAGTTAAGCACAAAGCAGCCAATAACAAATTTGAGGCCATATAAACGTCTAGGAGTTTATATTACCTTTGAAAACTGTTCTTCGTGTCATTTAATATATATCTACGTTAGTAAGAAATATTGTTCAATTTGTTGTTAGAGGAGCTCATACACCAGATAATGACAGAAGAAACGATTACAATATTTGAGTTTGTCCAAATATTTGCAGACAAAAGACTGGAATTCACCCCCTCGGGAGTCATTAGGATTAACAAATTACAACAGGTATATAGAATATCTTAAAGATGTGAATATTGAAGTCCATGCACTTACAAGGCTGTTGTTGGCGGGTTTATGACCTGTCATTGGCGTGTTTAAGTGGCCATTTTATACACTGTGTAACATTCACCATTTTGTGATATAATATAATAAAACAAAATTTCTTCATGGAGTCGATTATTTGGGATAGTTGCTGAATGTGCATCTTGAGTGGTTTATGCTATGTATATGTGCCGCATGTAATGTATATGTTTATGTATGTTTTATATGTGCGTTCATGTGTGTGCGTGGATGGCTCGGAGTGTACATTCGGTATTTTTATTTATTTTAATTTATTACCTCCATGGAAAATGCAAATGTCAACAATTATTCTTTTCTCACTTAAAATTCTTATTTTTATTTTTTTTGTCACATTTAATGTTTATATCTTTTTAATTTATGAAAACTTAATTGGTCTTTTTTGTTAAAAAAATGTTACTTTTAATACTTATTTTGTATTACTGTATGTTTTCTGAATAAAATAAAATAAAAAATAAAATAAAATAAAACAAATGCTACATAACTTTATATTTACCTTATTTTTGGTTTTGTACACCATTTTGTAAAAAGAAAATAAACTATATAGTTATGTTAAACTTGTATGTTACAATCCATATGGTGTTAAGTTTCCGCAAATCAAGTTTTGTAAAATTTCCATTAGAATTAAACGTAAAAATGGCATTTTTCAAAAAAAATATAATAAAAAGTCTCATCTATGAAGAGTTGGTTTCATATTTTTGTTAAAAATCACCTTAAACTTTCGTCCGTTTCAAAAACCATTTCTTTCGATTTTTCAACATTTATTATAAAATAGATTTTTTTGCAAACATATTTAGTAGACTTTTGTTACTAAGAAATGCAGGTCTCTTTTGAAGCAAGAAGCAAGGCACCATCAGCGTACACAATACAATCAACAGTTATATCACCAATTTTTCTCCCATTCTTACATCTTTCAGTTATTTCATACAGTTATTTATTCACAAACCATGGCTTGCATGTTGTCCCGATTGTGTTGCATTGTAAACTCGAGACAAGATGTGCAATTATTGGTGCAAGTCCTTCAAGATTAAAACAATTACTAGGATAGACCCTCAGAGTAGTAATGCATTATTTTGTGTGGAAGGAGACCGTTACATATTTTTGCTCAGCGAAAACTTCATTCTGCTGGCGGCCATTTCGTTTTGTTTGACAACATACGAGTAACGGACACTTTCGTCAATGTGCCTGGCTTTGTTTGTAAATAACTTGGACATTTACTGATAACAATAAAATAAAATCAACAATGGTGAATTGCAGTATGTTTGGTTGCAGCAGTAGAAACGTCAAGGGTGTTAATGGAGTCAGTTTTCACAAGTAATTGATTTCGATAAACATTTTTGTTTGATTGACATTAATTTTTGGCATTAATTGTCTCGGCGTTTGTGTATTCTACGATTTACTGTTTAAACATTTGAGTCTGTAGAGGTCGATCCGAATTCGACTCGAAAATAGCACCGTTGACCTAGAAATTTCACCTAGAATAACGTGTCCCAATTTCAATCGGGTTGTGGTTCTGTAGCTATTGTTTCAACACGGAATTTAAAAAAAAAAAATTGCGTAATTCCGTTATCAGCACCAAGTAGTGTATATATAGTAGAGAGGGCCGATGGCGTATGAAGTTTTTATTTTTTTAGACATCAATGGGGTCTAAAACGTTGCATTTTGGATCAGATTAAACGAAAATATTATTTGAAAAAGTATTCCATACTACTAATTAACTATTAAGATTTAACTAAATCGCATTACAAATTCTAAAACGTTTTTAAACTACCGAAATACAAAAAGTTTACACTCCGCAAAACTGATTCCGTTGAACGCTTGGCTAATATTGTCGAAAACAATGGCTCATTTAATCAACGCTACCCATTTATTACAAAACAAAGTGCAACTCACGCGCTTAGATGCTTATTCATTAGGTTAAATACACATTAAAAAAAAAATTGCATTGATTTTTTTACTTAAATACAAAATGGCAGCCGGTTTAGCGCTAAAATGGCCTTTTTCGAAAATTTCAAGCTCTGGTTGACGGCCAAAAGTAGTATCAAATATTTTTTGCAGTCCCAGTAATCAAAAAGCAACTTTTAAGACCCCTTTCATTTAAAAAATTGGAAAAAAAAAATATCGGCCCCCCCTAGTGTATACGGATTTGTGTCTCATAATTTATTGCATAAAAGTAATACGGTAGTCCTGTGACTATGTAAATGCAGTGAAAAACCAGATTTAAACAATATTTTACTTGTGGATTTTTCCAGAAATCAAACTTGAAACCTCAAGCAGGATAAGTGAACTCAATAACCACTACAATGAAGTAATTTTGAATTTTCTATTTAATTAAAGAGTACTTATCTAGTCTAAAACATTCATCCAGGATTCTGGTTTTATTTCTCTTAGGAGAGTATTCTGTATCTTGTCTAGTCACGATAAAAATTAGTCGATGAAAATAAAACAGAATAACGTGTGTTTTGCGTTTTAATTTATAAAAATAAAAAAATTATCATTGAGAAATCCGTAGAACACAAAAGAGTTTCTATATATGTACTCGTACATATGTAGCGTCCTCTATATAGTTAGGTCTGTCTCCATCTGACGTGGCTCTGTACTCTCTAAGTAAGAGATTTTTTAAAATGGTAGTTGAGTGCCAATATAATATTATAATGGAAAAAAAAATAAAATAAATAGGTTTTTTGACAATTTTTTCAGAGTTTTGAATTTATGTAACAAGACTCTCGGCCAATGGGGTCCCGAAAAATTTATTAAATTAGCAGTACTAAATACTGCCTAAGCCATCCCTAAAGCTCGAGCTTAGTTACCACTAGGACATTCCCCTTGCAATAGTAACTGAGGGGACAATACTATTTTTTTAACTGCCAAGGATTAACATCCCTTAGCTGGGAGTATTTATTTCAGTTTATTTACACCATTGTTACATATTTGTTTTTTGAAAATTAATTTTATATTGTGTTTTTATACACGATGCCTCCAAAAAATATACTGGAGTTTACGACCTACAAATATTATTATACTCTTATCCGCATCTGAAGTGCATAAAGCACTGAATTGGTACTCAAATACGGTAAAAACAGCATATCTGCGAAAGTCTTACTTCTTAAGTGTGTGTTAAATATTGTAATGTTGAGCCTTAACCCAAGTTGATTTGATTTATTTTCGCTTTATTAAGTTAGTTTATAACATCTAAAGAACTAATTTAAACTTTTAATAACATTACAATTTTTTTATTAAAATTTCTCAATAAAATATTTTTTCAAATTAATTTGATATATTTCGACCTTTTCCATCTCTTTTATTTTTTCAGGTAACTCATTGTACAACTTCAATCTCTAGTAAAATGAGTTTTGATATGCTTTTTTTCTCCTCATTGGTAATCTTATCTTTTTTTTTCCCTTGTTTGATATGTATGACATTGTCGGTTAAATTTTATTATTGTTTTTATTTCATTCATCCCCTTAAATATTTTATATTTAAAAACTTCTACATTATATTTAATTTGTTGCTTTATTGTGAGCAAGCTAATTTTTTTGTGCATTTTTCTACATCATATAGTTTTCTTTAAAGTATAATTCTCATAGCCTTATTTGGAATAATTTGTTTATTTTTAATTTCTCCTTCATAGCATAAGAAAAAGGAAAAACAATAATTTATGTGTGGACATACGATTTTTTTATAAATAAGATCACTACGCTTTATATTTCTTACATTTTGCAATTTTTCCATAAATGTTTTTTTTTGTCACATATTAAAATTGTCTCTTTTTACACCAGTAGGTTTTAGAAGGAATCAAGTCGGGGTCACCATTTATATAGGAACTTGTTAGCGTGTGATCTGACTGATTAAATGACTAAGGATCAAAAATATCGAAAGAATATTTATTTACAATGTTACATACAAGACCACCATATATTAATCAGAAAAAAATTATTATAATCAATACCGGGAAAGGAGCCTCCTGGCCCTCGTAGAGTCGCAGCAACGTGGAAAATGGGACGCCTTATCGAAGCACTTATGTGAAGTTTTGTTAGCACCAGCGTTGCCAGTTGAAAAGCAATTCAGTGCTAGCAACCTGACATGGTGTGACGTTGGATTCGCATCAGCGTTATCAACTGAAGGGTGTTTCAATAATGGCAACTTGACAGTGTTTGTCTTGGTGCGTTCGCTTTTTTCCACAAGGTCTTCTGGAGGCGTCCGGTAATGTCCACATAGTTTACTTAGAAATTGATGTGAAAAATAATGAACTTCCTTTAAAAAGAAAATTCACGTTCATTATGCTAGAAATCGAACCTGGGATCTCGGATGTGGTAGAAATACGACAGGGCTGAATTATCGCTTTTCTAAAAAAAAAATATTATTTGTTTATTTTAAATTTTTATCACTTGTTATTCTCGGGTAAAAACCTTTTTTTACCCGAGAATAACAAGCGTGAAGAAAACATTAGTCTAGGATTCTGATTTTATTAGTAAAAAGAAAAATATATACTTAACAACTTTCCTTAAAAATTAAATCGCAGTTAAGAATCAAAGTCAGATAAAATAAGCAAAGAATGAAAGTTTTAATTTTGTTCCCACACCTGTTTTAACTGGTTATTTTCATTGAGTAAAACTTTTCACGCTGCATTTTTATCTATTCGAGAGATAAAAAAAATGCTTGTGTCAGCAAAGAGTTAAACGGAGAAGTGGAACATTCATTTTGAAGAATTCAAACGAAAAGTTGAAGAAATAATTGAGTTAAATTGCACACAATATTTCCTCCAAGAAATGTATTCAATACTGCTAATCAAAGTTGTTTTCAAACGTCAATAAATCTCAAAAAACTTACCTTAATTGAATCTTTAACTTGCATCTTACTGGCGTTTGAAATGAACTTTTTAAGAAACGAATAGATTTTTTGTATTTCATCAATAATTTTTAAAGTACCATTTTTGGGAAAAATCACTTTAAAGGGGCTGTATAATGAAAACCCCAACACGTACTGTAGCTATAGAGCACAAAGGTGGTTGGGATTTTAATTTCCCTTTTCCAAAAGGTTTTTAAAATGTATTTTTCAGTTTGAGATTCAGTATAGGGAGGATCTTATGTGTTTTTGTGTTTTTAAAAATTTTGCCGTTGATTAAACATTTTTGGAACATGATTATATTTTTCAAAAGTTTTTTGCGAACATATGAATAATGCAATATTTGAGTTTGTCTAAATGTTCGTAGACAAAAGACTGGATTTCACCCCCTCGGGAGTCATTAAGATTATCAAAATACAACAGAGATGGAGAATACCTTAAATAAAGGAATATGGATATCAAGGCATTTACACTTACTTTTCCCACGCCTTGATTATGCTGATGTCTGTTACCCAAATGCTAATTCTGAACTGCTTGATAAGTTGGAATTATTGCAGAATGTTTGCATGCGTTATATCTTATTTCTTTGCAAATTTGACCATATCACCAAATACCGCACGCAACTCTACTGGCTCAGTATAGGTATATAAGAAACTTTCACATTCTATCGCTTCTTCACAATATTTTGAATAATCCCACTCCACCTGTTTGTTTGAGAAAGCTCATCCAACCTCTATCACAACATGACTTATCTCTTTGTTCTATAAACGAGAGGACGCTTTTAATACCCCTTCACTGTTTTAATTTTCTTGCCTCCTCTTTCACAGTAGTAGCTGCTTGATTGTGGAATAATCTACTAACTTATGTTAGAGACACCCTTTCTTTATTTACATTAAAATGTTTGAGTTGTTATTTTCTCCTTCTTCTGTCCATCCTATATAACCCCCTTTCTCCTCTCTTTACAGAATCGTGAATTTTTTTAGTTAATTTTTGTTTCTAATTTTTGTATAAAATTATAAATGTATTTTTTTTTGTTACTTTTTCTTTTAAATTGTTAAATAATATTGTATTCTGGTAAACTATGTCCATGTTCTTATAATTTCGCAAACTGAACGGTTTGGATAGGTAGGAAAAAAAATATTTTAGGTAAAATACCCGCCCTTTTATGTAAATAAATTATGGGTATATGTATATAAAGTGTAAAATAAATGTTTTAAAGGTATAAATAAAGTTTCTTTGTTTTATGAACCACTATTTACTGTCACAACTGACTAGTTTCGACAACTCACATTACCCTCTTCAGGGTTATAATGTAATAACTAAATATGCATACAATAAAAAAAAGTGGTTCATAAAACAAAAAATTTGACTTATACCCTTAAAATATAACAATGAACTTCAAAGTAAGCAAAATAAATCAATGTTTCTTTATCTAACAAATATTAAAGTAACTCTTTTTACAATAACGTTTATTTGTAATTTCCTTCTTATTTCTCTTTAAAAATAAGCAACCGAAATATTTATATTTATTTTATTTTATTAATAGCTGCACGTTGGCATAATCTATTTTTTGATAATTCGTGTAGAATCGATATTTATAATTTTAAGGAAGGTTTTGTGCACTTTATGGTGCATCCTACGGAAAAACAAGAAAAAAAAGATAAAACAGGAAAAATCTTTTTCCAAACTTGATTCCATTTTCATTTTTTCTCCGTGGATAACTTCGGCGTAACGGCGTAAAATATACAAAATCCTTAAAGCTCTTACACTTAGACGAATATGAAAAAGAGAGAAAGAACATAAAATATCATCGCCGGGTAAATATGATCACAATTGAAGCGAAAATATCCCCGAATGGGCTGCGAAAACCAGCTCCTCGGAATATTCAGATCCGCGAAGAAGTGTATTGCCACAAAAGCGTGAATGCGTATGGCACATTACGAAATGAAAATATCCAGGAAGTGTACTGTACCTTGTTTTGTGTATGTAGATACATATATCCATAGCGGGCCCCGCTAGTAACTTGAATTGTATGAGTTATATCTACTTCGTGACAGGGTTGACACAGATGCTAAATATTAATAATTGTCTTCGTGTCTGGGCGTGTATCAAATAACGAGATCACCTTAATATTATATTTATTTAAATTAAATTAATTTGTTTCAAAAGACTGGCTAGACAATGATTCGCTTAACTTGAATGTGGATAAAACCAAATATATTACGTTTAGTATTGGTAACAGATCATCACCATCTTGATCTGGAAATAAAATTAGAGAAGACGAAAATCATCGAAGTTGTCACCTTTAAAAATAGTTTTAAGTCATCCTCAAACAACAGAAAACGCGATTTCAATAAAACATGTTTGATATTAATACAACATTCGATTTATTGCATCAGCATCATCATCATTCCCTTTCCATACCTAATGGTGCATAGAGCACTGCATTGCAGCGTATCTTGAATTATTTTTTGTCTAATTGGCGGGTTTTTTCGGTTACTATGCCAGTAAATAAAATTTCTGGCCAAGATTTTTATCTAGTATCATTACGTGCTGAGTTTGAGTATTTTACTAACAATTTATTTTTAATGTAATTTTTTAACGTTTTTTCTATTATCTTGTAAGTACACCTGAAAACGACTGAAAATCAAAATTAGACATTTTGAATAGAAGTGGTATATATCACATTCTATATGGAGACTGTAACTTTAAATACGTTGGCCAAACTGCAAGAAATTAAAAAATAAAATTGAAAGAACTACTCAAGTCCTTAACGTTAAATATCTTCCCAAAATTTGCCAATTACTCAATTGAATCGAACTATTTATTTTATTTTATTCTTAAAGCGAAGGACAAATAATAAATAGCTTAGAAAATATGAAAATACAAAAAAAGGAAAAAACTTAATTCGTTATGTTGTGTATTTAAAAAAATATGACAATTATTTACAATTATGCCGTTAAATAAGCCGCCTCTTTTCACCCTTGTCAGTACCTGGATTTTTTATTTCTACATATTTATATTTGGTTTATAACTTCACTTATACGTGGAAAAAACAAAGTGTTTTATTTAATAAACCTTATACTCAATAATACATGTTCGACATGCCCGGTCCGTTCATAGAACGCATGGAACAATTAGTTCCCCTTAATTAAGACAAATAATTTTTATAAAAAAGCATGTTCAATAAATGAATTATTAGTCATAATACCCAACATTTAGAGTAATTTAAACAAATAATGTAATGATAATTGTTTTAATAGTCGTGGTAAATTGCGGAGGAATTTTAATATTGCCTTGTAAAAAAAAATATAAAAAGAAACATAACCTCCCAACGCGTCCGTTTACCAGCGCTGTCATGCGCGTATTACTTGCTACTGGCTGGTAGGTATCGATTTAAAGAACGATCGCAATGGAAGCATATTCGAAATTCCGTTCCAGCGCCGTACTGAATGCGCAATCCAGGCGCAGTCGCAGACTTGAATTCTTACTGGGCAACGGAAGCAATCGAAACATACCTATAATTTTTTTTTCTTCTAGTTTACATGTGATGCGAACGCAACACCGCGCCACGCAGCACAGATGCGATTTCGGTATTTTGACGCTGAACTTAAATAATATTATAATTATTATTTCGTAATGGAGTAGGAATACAAAATAAAATGAAGAATTGAATTCAAACATAACATCCATATATTATTGATTTGTTATAAGACAAAAGTTCATAATCTACTACAAATATATAATGTTGATTTTCGAGTTCAAATAATGACCAATTCTTTTTCGTTGTGAAGTCATGTTTTTTAACAAGATAATATATATTTTGGTTTCACAGCATTTTTGTCAAATAAAATTTAATGCCACAAAATACATCGCAGTTACTTTTAAAAGTATATATTACGGGCAAGTTGGTTGATTTGTTTTTACAATTTATTACTAAATATGTAAAATTATTGTTTCTATTTCTAATCATATGTATAAAGTATTTAGTTTGTCTTTAATTTCTAAAGAACAGTATGTATTATTATATACCAATTACTTATATATTAATTGCATCCCTAATCAAAAACCCCACCGTATGCCCCTGACGTTCGAGTATAGTAAAACAATGATATTCTAGTCAAACATGAACATCATTAAAACTAAAATATCAATAACACAAAGGAAAGAACAAGCAAAGAGAAGCATTTAATTAACATGTTTGACATTGTGTGTTTAAAATACTTTTTCCCTAGAAAAATCTAATCCTTTACTTGAAAATTTATGAAAAACGTAAAAATGGCGCTTTTCTTTCAATTGTGTCTGTATTTTATGATGTTCTGACAAAATTTAGTAAATAAACGTCCAACAGGTCTACATTAGGGAAAAAACACCTTTTAGCTGATTGTTCTCTTACTACAATGTGACATGCTATAGATATTGAAAAACATCTTCATACTGCCTAAGGTATTTCAGTCAATATTATAAACTAAGTAACTTTACATACAAAATGAAAGATGAATTATTTCGATATAATTAAATTTATAACACACATCTAAATAACTAGAAATTTATTTTCTATTTTTATTTTAATTCCCGTGTAGTTTTTTGACAATAAATTTCCCTACAAAATCAAAAACCGTAAAGTAGATCTCAAGTAAATTGGCTACTAAAACCATCCAATGGCAGGTCATAAGCCCTGTAAATGCCTAGACTTCCATTTCCCCTTCTTGAAAATGTTTTCTCTCTCTGTTGAAATAAATTGAAATGGATACCAACCTCCTAAATAAAATACAAATAAATACAAAATTGAAAATACTCAGCCATCGGGAGATACCAGTGATGAGCAGTGATTTAATTATATAGGTAATCTACAAAAAATGCTTACGAATTTGTTCCTACATAATATAGGTACATATAAGTAATACATAAATGGCTATTTTTTCTGTGGTTCTGTGAACCTTATCTTTCTTCTTCAGATGTTAATAACTGAACCATTAATCTATTAAATCAATTCAAACTACAACTTTTATTCACCTAGCGACATATGTTTATACTATAGCTTATATCAGGCCTGACCAACCCAAATCGCACCCAAGGCTGCATTGAAGACCAACATTTTTCCCATGGGCCGCACATACAGAAATTACGCAAACAAATTACATTTTATTATTACAACGGATTTCATACTTATAGATTTTTTTGTAAGTACGTATTAAAAAAAGTTTAATTCACAGTTAATCTGAAGGCACAATCAGGGTAGCTGTAAAAAAAATCATTTTACAACCAGAACTAAGAGAAAAATATTATAAACATTTTAACAATCAAAATTATTAATTCAGACATATAAATCAAACAAAATTTGAAATTTTATTTTAAATACAACCAATTATTGATGACCACTTCTTTCAGTGCCAGATTTATGTTTTTTTTTCGCCTACCTAATTCTTTAAAATCTGTTTCAACAGTTAAAGTTGCACGTAGATTAACGTCAGTTATTGACGCCTGATTTTTATTGTTTCACTTTGGCACAAATAATAGTTTGGTGAAAACATCTTATATTTAGAAATTTCGTTGTGTACTGATCATAAAATTCTATTTAAGAAATCGTGCAGTATTTTTATTTTTTTGTTCAATATTGCATTGTTGGTCGATGAATTCCATGTGTAAGATTTCTGAAACATTGGAGATATCAACACCAAATGAAAAACTAAACATCTCAAATGCTTTATCATAAATATTATATTATAAAAACGGTGACAGTAATTTATAATCATTAAGGATTATTTAGTTTATTTTCCCCATAAATGTAAATACAATAAAACGTTTTTATCCACAGTCAAATATAATTATTAGCTACGCATAATCGCTTATATGGACGACATCCTTAGCAGCATATCTCACGCCTTTGGCCCGTATGTAAGTGTGTGTGGAATATAACATACGAATATACATTCTACCAAAATTGCGAGTGACTTAGCCAAACTTTGTGAATAATATCTAAGAAATAAATTATAGGGCTTATGACCTATCATTGCTTGATTTAAGTGGCCATTTTACACACTCTGTAACATCCACCATTCTGCCTATGTTTAAAAAAAATTTTTTTTTAAACTTTTTTAGTATATAGAAAAATACTCGAGTTCTTATTATTTACTCAAATATTTAAATTTTCAGACCATTTACTAAAAGTCGTAAAAAACTTGTTCTGGAAAAATGGAAATCGAGTTGCGGTGGAGTGGGATTTGAACCTCGGACTTATTATTATTATTATTATGGATAACTTAAATAGCGCTATTTTCATAATAAAATACCTCAAGGGCGCTTTACATAGTGATTCTATTGTTAAATTAATTTAATTGAAGCTTTTAAATTTGTAATTTAATAAAAACAATTTATTTTGTTGTCACGTGCTACGGATTTATTCAAATGATTTAGAGAACAAGTGGGTTTTAAGTTTTTTCCGAAACATCACTTCACTTTCACAGCCTCGCACCTCTGCTGGAAGAGCATTCCATGCCATAGGGCCTGCGACCGCAAATGCGCGTTCACTAAATTTAGTGCGCTGTTTGCGTAGAGGTATAATAACTTTTCCTCTCGCCGTAGACGTAGCTGATCTAAGCGTGAGACGCCTGTCAGCTAGTTCATCTGGAATGCATGGTTCCCTTAGATATTCCGGAGCAAAGTTGTGCAGTGACTTATACATAAGCCAACAGAGTTTGTATTCGACCCTCTGTGGAAAACGTAGCCAGTGTAGTTCCCGAAGTAGTGGAGTGATATGACTGTACTTAGAGATTCCGAAAATAAGTCTCGCTGCGGCATTCAATACAGATTATAGGCGAGTCATTTTGTTCATTGGTAGACCTGCATAGATACCATTACAATAATTGACTCTAGACACTACAAACGCATTTATTAATGGACGGGCGGCATCAACCGGCAAATTTTTGCGTATGCATTTAATTTGTCTCAGCTGGTAGAAGCATGAACTTATCGTTCTACTAATTTGAGCGTCAAAAGATAGGTCAGAATTGAGTAAAACTCCTAGTAGTTTAACGGTGGGTAAAGCGGTACTCCCTACATTGGGTAGAGCCGTATCCTGGATCAAATTCTGTCGTCTGGCTGAAGCCACCCACAGTTGTTCAGTTTGGACCTTTAGCTCGTGAGTCCACAATAATACCACGGGACCAAAACCCGGTTTAAACATCATCTTTTTTTCAACTTTTCCATTTGTTGACTTTTGCGAAGTAAAAGAGCTGAAACCTTTATCATGCTGGTGAGGTTCATCCGGCTGAACCGGTTTACCTTCTAGGCAACGCCTAAAAAAAATATTCCGATTTGTATACTATTATCTATTTTATGTGATTGTTTTAATAAAATTCTAGTAGAATAAGCAATGCTTATGTGGAACGCACGCCACTGAGTTTGAAGCATAAAATATAATCAGAATGCTGAACAAGTGTTTTCGACCTGCTACTCTCAGTCAAAAATCCTGAAAAAGGAGAAACTGAGTGGAGATACTCGTACATGCTACGGCGGCCTCCGTAGTGTAGTGGTCAAGACGCTTCACTCACGCCCGGAAGGTTCCGGGTTCGATTCCCGGTGAGAACACAAAAATTAAAATGTGATTTTTCTCAAGCCTGGGTATTCTGTGATGTAATTCACCACTGTAATTAGGCCTCCCGGCCTGTTGTGGTGCAAAAATAAATAAAATAAAATAAATAAAAAAATCCGTCTGGTAGTCTAGTTTTTTTTCTGAAAAAAAAAACAGAACTCATGTTCACATAAAAAAAATGAGTGAATAGTGTATTCTCTTTCAATATTAAAAATAAAATAGTTAATAATTTATATCATCTCTACCGTACACTGCACAAATATCACGAGCAGCTTTATTCCCTCGATTGAACGCAAACACAATGCGGTGTCGAAAAAATTAACTTTCGTCTACTTGACATTCCATTTTAAAAGCTTGTTATCAAATAAAATAATTTATTTAACGTCAAGCAAAAACAATATTTTATACAGATTTTTTTAAAAATCTAATAACGTTTGGTCTTTACCGTTTGGTTTAATTTTGGTTCTTATTCATAAACTTGAGACATAACTTATGTTAACAACCAAAAAGATAAAATTTCAAAGTGAAGTCGCACAAGTTAGTACTTTGAATGTACATAATTGAAATAAAAACTTAATTTTTTGTTACTAGCAATTAAAGTTGTATTCTTCTAAAGCGATAAAAATATCTTGTCTGGATAAAATTCCGTCGCATCCTTATTGAATTACGCAAACAAAAAAGTCAACCCTTTCACGAAAATGTCCGCTGAAATTCCTTTACGAGGATTTTTTTTTCTCTTTCGACAGAAATGCTGGACGCATTTGACGACATTAATACGAGGGGCTTAAGACCCTTTTTCGCGGGAAAAATAAATTTACTGGGTAACGTCGGCCGGCGCCCAGGTAAAATAGGCACTGCAAAGGCATATAGGTAAGTACCCTGCAAAAAGGTTCCTAGGCAGGTACTCAGTTTGTAGATAGAGTGTAGCCAGGAAAGAAAAAAAGAGAGCAGAAAAGCTAAATTATCTAAGATATACTCGAAAAGTAATCAAGCAAAAAATATTTTGACAATAGGTAGGGATAGCGTAAAAGTGTCGAAGTTTTTTATCTTTGTGGAAATAACACTGATTTCTTACAATTTTTAATTAATGAGTCTATGAAATATTGTAGAGTTAAAAAAAACAAATATTGGGGTGGCGATTAACATTATTTTTTTTATTTTTTTAATATTTTTTTTTGCACCACAACAGGCCAGGAGGCCTAATTACAGTGGTGAATTACATCACAGAGCACCCAAGCTTGAGAAAAATCTTATTTTAATTTTTGTGTTCTCACCGGGAATCGAACCCGGAACCTTCCGTGCGTGAGTCAGGCGTCTTGACCACTACACCACGGAGGCCGCCATTTATAACTTGCGTGAGATAGTTTGAATAAATCGTCGATCTGTGTTCATTTTTGTGGGTTATAAGTGCAGCGCACGAAGATTGCAGATGCGAATGAAAATAGTATGTCGCCAAAAAGCTTTGATAAAAATTATCTTAAGAGTCACAATTAGAACTAGCTTTCTCGGTATATTCGAAAATCTTAATGTAAAATCTATGATTCAACTTTATGTAAATGCTCTGTTACTATACGCACATAAACATGATTCTCTACCTTCCGTTACACATACAAAAGTTACTAGATACTCCACCTTGATGCTGAAGAAAAAAAAATACAACCTTCGGTCAAATAGGATTGGCCTACTTCTCGGTTAAAGTGTACAATCTACTCATATTATCCATAAAAACAATAAGTAAGTACTCAAAATATAAAATTGCCTTTAAGAAATGGATAGTGGAGGTGGGATGCGCACGGATTGATGAGTGGATCAAGCCAAATAGGTAAAATGTGTGTACTATTTATGAAATTTGGTCTATAGGTCTGTATAAATTGGTTATGTTTTAAATTATTATTTCAGTTTATATCGTTTATTATGTTAATAATAATTAGGTTTATTAGATTAATAACTTTTCTTATTGTGATTATTATGCTAACTTTGTTAAATAACTAATTTAAGGCATGTATCACATTTTGTAAAACGTTTCCCTCGGCACGGGGCACCTCAGTAAAGGAACATTATTCTGAATAAAAAAAATAATACTTACTATGTCAAAGTATAAATAAATAAAATAAATAATAAAACAAACCACAGCAGACAAAAACTCCTGCTTTTGGAAAGTCAGGAATGGGAATCAGGGACAGGAATCCGGATGCTAAGTCCTTTCTTTTGGGTAGTGTTTCGGTTTGACAGCAAACAAAACATTTTCACTATAATTTATAATTAATGCCAGGAATATCTCGATGAATGTGGCGACGCAGCGGTCAAAAGATGAAAAAGTGTACGGATGCGGGCAGTTGATTAAAAAGCGAGCAAATGCGGGCAGATAAATTTTGAAACATGTGGTTGTCTTCAGAACAAATTATGCAGAGAGAAAAAAAACGATTGTTGATGTTGGTTGCTATGGATATAGAAAATCGTTCTGATCGCAACCGTAGTTACTCATGACCATGGTGACAAAGATAATAAACAAATATTTGTATATTGGAAGATGAGAAACCACAGGGTGGGATGTAGGATAGCTTCTTCATCAACTGGGGGTAATTAGAGCCACAAACCACTCAATCCCACCAACCACTCGCGCGACAAAGTAGCATAACTCTTTTTATTAAGTCTATAACTTTGAATTCCCGCAAAAATGGCCCGTTGCACTGGCCACGCTCCTAATACGTCACGATTTAGGTAAATTTTGAAAATTGTTTGCGAGCGTTTAAACTAGAATAGAAAATTGTATGTTTTAATCCGTATTCGTCGTAGATGATATATTCCTATTAAATTGGGAGACTACCCTGAAAAACAAGAATGGAAGTAGGCCGAATGATGTCAAAATGCGATCTCTCCGGCGAATGTGTGGTGAATTAAAAAAAAAAGAGAGTGGCTTTACGTTGGTTTGAACAAGTAGAGCGAATGGTCAGGTAAAGGACGGCCAAAAATATTTATAATGCGAATGTTGATGAATGCAAAAATAGAGGAAGACCGAAAAAGACATGGCATGACAAAATCCAATAAATATTTGCATATGGACATTGCAATAATCAAAAGTTGGAATAATCGGCACGCGTGCATTTAAAGATGTATGAATGTAGAGGAAGCGAGATCCGTATGCAAAGACAGAGTGATATGGCGTGATATCCTCTCTGCCTACCCTTAACGGGAAACGCCGTGACGGTTTGTTTGTTTGTGTTTGTTATTTTTAATTTTCACCAGTGACCAGGTTTCATCATGGCCGACATCGTCAGACTAGTCCAGAATCAGAAAAAACTGAAAGGGGTATTTTAATAATTCAGTAGATGTATCAAATAAACATACTCGTAGGTTCTTAAGTAATTTTGATAAAATGATGTTTTTGTGGCCACAATTATACTCAAATATGTCTACTTGTCCAGGCAGATAAAGAATACATTTTTATGAGTAATAAAGAACTAGAATCCTGGACGAGTGTTTTCGACTCAACGCAACGGCTACTTTCAAGTTGAAATCTTGAACGAGCGAATCGAGTCAAATTAATTCTGTTCTCGGCACTTACCCTCCTTTCAATATCATTCTCAATTTCCCCATCCCCAGTTAAACGATTTCTTCTGCCTGATTCAGAATATCTTTGTAAACACTGGTCTCACATTGAGTTACACTTTTGTTACCTTGGTAAAGGTCTGCAATTCAAGAATTACAGACCTTCTTTGCTGCTAAACAGAAACACGCCACCTTTATTAGCTCTGTGGCAATGTTATCAGAACCTTGTGTATGTGCATTCCTATTATTCATATACCTTTATTATAAATTCATATATATATCCTTTTTTTCATACTTATCGCTTTCACATTGTCATTAAAATAAAATTAGGAAAAAAAATACGGCACTTTTGTTTTTAAAAATTTAATTGCAATTTTATCCAAAAATGTCAAAAGAAAACCTCAATCTATAACAACAAGTGATGTAAAAATGCTGGGAGATCATCATTTGTCTTTAGACTCTTATTAATAATCAATTAATATTGTTACTTAAAATGATTTTTAAAATTTAATTTCTAATTAATTTCATGTTATTTTATTTATTCATAAAAAGATACATATAACGCAAAATAAAATATCGGATCTCTTACTCTATAAAGCCAAGAGACCCGTATTGAGTTTGGATACAACTGAATGGAAAGTGGAAGCATGCATATTATTAGAGAATACTTCAAATTAAAAATACTTCCAAAACATAAATTTTAATAAACATCTGGAAAACACGCTTAATAGTCCATGTCTCGCAGCAGTCTCCTGCAATGGTCTCTTCCTTTAGACAAAAACCACACTTGCACACAATAATATTGCTAACTAACTAACCATCACGCCATTTCCCCGGAGGGGTAGGCAGAGAGGATAGAACGCCACACCACTCTGTCCTGGCACACTTCCTTTGCTTCCTTCACATTCATACATCTTCTCATGCACGCACGTCGATTATTCCGACTTTTCACATGACCACTTTCAAGAATTTGTTGTATTTGATCATGCCATGTCTTTCTCGGCCTTCCTCGACTTCTACAACCAGACACATTCGCATCATAAATCTTTTTAGCCGTTCTTTCATCATTCGTTCGCTCCACATGACCGAACCATCGCAAAAGACCTTTCTTAATTTTGTCGATAATGCTTAACTCAGCCTTGCATTCTGCTCTAATTTCGGCATTAGGGCACCTATCATACATTGTTTTTCCGCACATTCGCCTGAGGGATCGCATTTCAACAGCATTCAGTCTACTTTCGTCCCTTTTTTTCCAACTCCATGCTTCGCTTCCATACATTAGGGTTGGTACCAGAACTCCATTATGAACTGCTAATTTAGCCTCTTGCGATAGACACTTATTTGCTACGACAGACTTTAAGGCACCATTAACTCTGTTACAGGCACTAACCCTCCTTTCAATATCCTTGTCCATATTTCCATCTCTAGTAAACATATTACCCAGATATACAAATTCTTCGACCTGTTTCAAACTATCTCCATTTACTACAATCTTACATTCAGTCATAGTTACATTTCTTTCAAAGACCATGACGTTCGACTTTTGCACATTCATTAGCAAATCACTCTCCTTGCACACTTCGTAAACCTTTGTAACCAAGGATTGCAGTTCCTCTTCGCTGTCAGCTAGGAAGAATGCGTCATCGGCGTACAGAAGGCAACTGACAGATTACTCATTTTCGCTCCCACATCCATACTTTTCAATTCTTTCATACATTAATAATATTGCAATTTGCTTATATATATATATTTGATTAATGTTGTAACTGTAACTTTTCAAAAAAGAAACAAGCTTGGAGAGTGTCATGGTTACTAAGTAATTTGAAGTGATATAATTACGAATAAATCTGATATAATGGTTTTCAAAATAACGAAATAAAAAAAAACAGAAACGATTGATACAATAAATTAACTTATCAAAATAAAATCGGTTTTACGTTGGATTTATTGATAAGTTTTTGTATTTTTCAGTTAATTGGGGATATTATTGAATTTTCTCATTCATTTAAAAACCAAAATATTTTTACCATTTCAAGATCAATGCAGGAATTTCGATATTATTTTGATATCTAAGACACTTTTTTATCCCACAATTATTATATTTATTTTTTTTAAATTTGCATTAAAGAATTTATTTTGGAAATAGAGTCTTCTGTATGAACTTTAAATCATTTAATCTTTTTACTACTTAAGGAGGATTTATTGGCTGGGGACTCCTAAACGTCTTTAAAAATCTTCAGATCCTAGTCCACTGGCCTAAGCCAGAAGCTTACGTCTAAACGTAAGCTTCTGATTGACCTTTTATAATATGTGATATTCCATGCCGACCATAAAATGACCATTTTACATATCCACAAATGTCTTTTACACCATAAATTGACCGGACTTGTTATAAACAAATCCAGATAACCAATTTGTGTGGCTATAGTGTAACATAAGTCTATGTTGAATACAAGACTTCTACAATATTACAATATTTACAATTATATAAGATTTCTTTATTTTTTCTTGTCGCAAATGATGAAGTTGGATTTTTAAAAAATATTTAAATTTACATTTTCGCTCCAGATTTCAAAGAAAAGTTTGTATAAATATGCCGGATTTGTATATAAAAAAAATATTTATCCTTGCTGTGCGAAAAATAGTTATACGAATGAAAGTTATGCAAATAATGTAAATACCTCAATTAATCAGTTTAACTGTACTAGAAAGAGCACGAGAATATAACTTATAACAAGGAAGACCGAGACGCTGTTCTGTGGCCGGTGTTTGTGTAAAAGTGACAAAAAAAGAAGTGATTTGTTCAATCAGTCAGTTATTGGTAGTAAACGGGAGTGCACGCTAGTTAAATGACCGGCGTATTTATGATTTTGGAACTTCAAAATAGTTTGTTTTTTGCTCGAGGTAAAATTTGCATATCAGCCTTTTAGGAGTTGAAATCATTGCTTTACCATTTTTTTCCCAAATCAACAACACCTTGATTTTTAAGTGAATAAATAAACCCCAATCAGTTTTCAAAATACAATTTTCGCCATTTTAGTGTATTTGATTGAAAATATAAAAAGGCATTGTAACTTATATCATAATAAACGGAGAAGGTAATCAACTCGATTCAAGATAACGCGATGAATTTAAAATCAAAGCTTAAATTACAAGTATCTTTTTGATGAGATATCAAAAAGTTAATTAAATGACTCGAAAGAAAGCGTCTTAAATATTAAAACCGAAAGTTAAGTTAAAGTATGAAATATTAATTTCAAGAAAAACATAAAAGGGAAGCGATAATTTCTAGAAACGATGGAACCTCCATCTAGGTAGGCAAATTAATTAGAGTCTGGGGCCCTTTACTGCATTCATTCGCTTAAAAAGCGTATGCGACTTTTGTTAATTGGCGGGTTGCGACGTTCTTGGATCGCGCATGAAACTAAATCCCTATGAAAAGTTGTTGACATTATCTTCTGTTCGTTATTACAAGACTTTCCGAATAAACAAACCAGCCGCGTGATATCCAACAGAGAATAGCCCATTTCACTCATATCATCTTAATCTAAACGGCTCGGTAAAATTACAGTGCATTGACATTTATTACATTTTAGTTGGTAAGTGAAAATTCTTGATGGAAGTTCATTGTAATTTATTATATAAATAAAACACGAGTGATACTTTAATCCACAAATTTGGAATATCCAGTGACCGGTTTCATCGCTTTCGCGACATCTTCGAGACTGGTATCTTTATTAAAAAGTTAAATGTATTTATACAGAACAGAGGTAAGGCTACATAATTCAAAGTTATATGTAAGTAAATTGAATAAAGTTATTTTTATCTTAAGGATCATTATCGACAAATTTTCTATGGGTTAACTAATGAATGGATATAATATTATTTTAATGAGTTTAAGTATTTTATTTTATTGTTGGTAAAATAAATTTGGTTAATGTTATAACTGTAACTTTTCAAAAAAGAGACAAGCTCTTATGCTTGGAGAGTGACTTACACTGTCATGGTTACTAAGTAATTTGAAGTGATATAATTACGAATATATCTGATATAATAGTTTTCAAAATAACGAATTAAAAAAAAACAGAAACGATTGATACAAAAAATTAACTTATCAAAATAGAATCGGTTTTACGTTGAATTTTTTGTATTTTTCAGTTAATTGGGGATATTATTGAATTTTTTTATTAATTTAAAAACCAAAATATTTTTACCATTTCAAGATCAATGCAGGAATTTCGATATTATTTTGGTATCTAAGACACTTTTTTATCCCACAATTGTTATATTTATTTTTTTTTAAATTTGCATTAAAGAATTTATTTTGGAAATAGAGTCTTCTGTATGAACTTTAAATCATTTAATCTTTGTACTACTTAAGGAGGATTTATTGGCTGGGGACTCCTAAACGTCTTTAAAAATCTTCAGATCTTAGTCCACTGGCTTATACGTAAGCTTCTGATTGACCTTTTATAATATGTGATATTCCATGCCGACCATAAAATGACCATTTTACATATCCACAAATGTCTTTTACACCATAAATTGACCGGACTTGTTATAAACAAATCCAGATAACCAATTTGTGTGGCTATAGTGTAACATGAGTCTTTGTTGAATACAAGACTTCTACAATATTACAATATTTACAATTATATAAGATTTCTTTATTTTTTCTTGTCGCAAATGATGAAGTTGGATTTTAAAAAAATATTTGAATTAACATTTTCGCTCCAGATTTCAAAGAAAAGTTTGTATAAATATGCTGGATTTGAATATAAAAAAATATTTATCCTTGCTGTGCAAAAAATAGTTATACGAATGAAAGTTATGCAAATAATATAAATACCTCAATTAATCAGTTTAACTGTACTAGAAAGAGCACGAGAATATAACTTATAACAAGGAAGACAGAGACGCTGTTCTGTGGCCGGTGTTTGTGTAAAAGTGACAAAAAAAGAAGTGATTTGTTCAATCAGTCAGTTATTGGTAGTAAACGGGAGTGCACGCTAGTTAAATGACCGGCGTATTTATGATTTTGGAACTTCAAAATAGTTTGTTTTTTGCTCGAGGTAAAATTTGCATATCAGCCTTTTAGGAGTTGAAATCATTGCTTTACCATTTTTTTCCCAAATCAACAACACCTTGATTTTTAAGTGAATAAATAAACCCCAGTCAGTTTTCAAAATACAATTGTCGCCATTTTAGTGTATTTGATTGAAAATATAAAAAGGCATTGTAACTTATATTATAATAAACGGAGAAGGTAATCAACTCGATTCAAGATAACGCGATGAATTTAAAATCAAAGCTTAAATTACAAGTATCTTTTTGATGAGATATCAAAAAGTTAATTAAATGACTCGAAAGAAAGCGTCTTAAATATTAAAACCGAAAGTTAAGTTAAAGTATGAAATATTAATTTCAAGAAAAACATAAAAGGGAAGCGATAATTTCTAGAAACGATGGAACCTCCATCTAGGTAGGCAAATTAATTAGAGTCTGGGGCCCTTTACTGCATTCATTCGCTTAAAAAGCGTATGCGACTTTTGTTAATTGGCGGGTTGCGACGTTCTTGGATCGCGCATGAAACTAAATCCCTATGAAAAGTTGTTGACATTATCTTCTGTTCGTTATTACAAGACTTTCCGAATAAACAAACCAGCCGCGTGATATCCAACGGAGAATAGCCCATTTCACTCATATCATCTTAATCTAAACGGCTCGGTAAAATTACAGTGCATTGACATTTATTACATTTTAGTTGGTAAGTGAAAATTCTTGATGGAAGTTCATTGTAATTTATTATATAAATTATGTAATTTATTATATAAATATATTTTACCAACAATAAAATAAAATACTTAAACTCATTAAAATAATATTATATCCATTCATTAGTTAACCCATAGAAAATTTGTCGATAATGATCCTTAAGATAAAAATAACTTTATTCAATTTACTTACATATAACTTTGAATTATGTAGCCTTACCTCTGTTCTGTATAAATACATTTAACTTTTTAATAAAGATACCAGTCTCGAAGATGTCGCGAAAGCGATGAAACCGGTCACTGGATATTCCAAATTTGTGGATTAAAGTATCACTCGTGTTTTATTTATATAATAAATTTATTACATTCGTTTTTACTTTTTTATTACATATAACATACTTTGTTTGTACAAAATATTCCCAATCAGCAAAAGTGCTGGTACGAGAGAATATTATATATAATAACACAATAGTTTACATAAAAATTCGATAAAAAACATTACATATCACTCCTCACACGTGCTGTAAGAACTGTTTTATTTAGGTGTTTTTTAAGTACGTACATGTTTTGTATATTTTTTAGATCATTAGAAAGTGAATTGTAAAAATTTATTGCTGTATACAAAAAACTGTTTCTTTTTCTGTTGGTCCTAGGTTGTTCGCAAATTAAATTATTTGATGCTCTTGTATTTATTTTATGTAAGTTGTAATTACAATTAAATTTAATATTTGTCTATATTTTATTCTTTTTCATCTTAAATATCATTTTAATTTTTTCTCTGTAGATTAATTCCTCTAGATTGAGCATTTTATATAAATCTGTTATTCTATTTAAAATTAATAATATTTAATTTTTCGAAATTAAAATCCACAATTAGTTATTTTATTATTATAGCGAGCATTTTACGTGCACAAAATTTGACAGCTCAAGGTATAATATGTCGCATGAAATATTCAATATCAACTCCCGTACATTCACGGAGACTGGACTCTTGTGCACATACAAACCACGAGCCCACTGCGTGATATTGTGTTATTGGCCCATTTTACACCACGATCATTTATATCTATTTTCTATTTCTTGTTCGTTTTAGAAACAACTTGTGAAATGGTTAAGTAATATTAAAATTTGTCTAAACATTCGAAATAATCACTCGACTATATTCGAAAGAGTGACAAAATGTCAAGTTTTTTTAGAATAAGCCCCCTTAATACTTTTATTGAAGGCCCTATCGGCATGTACGCATGTCCAGAGATTTTGGCGGATGTTATATACAAAGCCTGAAAAGCTGAAACGCAGACTGAAATTACGAAATATACATAGCTAAGAAAGTCACCGCTTGTGAAAAACTTCTGCGTCCGAGCTTTTAAGAAAGTTATAACGAGACAGCCTGCAGGGGGTGGAAAAACTACGAAACGGCATTCAAGGAGCTTCTGAGCAGAATTGATCAACGAAACAATTAATGAGCGCAAAACTCAGCATGGTTAACAATCTAACAAAAGCTCAGCTTTATAATTAAAATTATCTTATTAAATATTATTATTTTCCATTTCCGAGCAAAATTTAGAATAATGTTGATTATCACAATTTCTTCACATTATCTTGTATAAAACACTACTGCAGTACGCAAAACTATGAAACCATGTTTTAAAAGAAAATTTTTAAATATCATGAATAACGCAATATTTTTACCCAAACCAAATTGAATCAAAGTTCAATAGACGGACTCACTAAAGTAATGGCATCACTACATAGCCTCTTCTACAAAATTAAAGATTTTATACCAAGAAAGGAAAAAAATATGATGTACGAAGCCTATGTCAAAAGTAAATTGAGTTACGTGATCGCCTTCTGGGGAACTGGTAACAAGACAGACATAACAAGAATACAAAGACAACAAAATAAAAAAAATTAACTCACATACAACCTACTCTACCTGACCTCTACGACTGAACTGTACAAAAAAACACACCAGTTTTACATAAACTACTTGACTAAAATTGAGACCTTAAAAATTGTGCACAAAATAACACTGGGAAACATACAAGACGACGACATAATATTAGCCAAAAATGCTGACATACACAAATATAACACCAGACAACAACAACACTATCATATTGAAAAAGCAAAGACAAACACAGGACAGTCAAAAATACTACATAATGGACTTAAACACTACAACGACTTACCTTACTACTTGAAAACTTTTACTGGAGACAAAATCAATCTGAAAAAGCACATGAGAAATGAACTAACTAGACTAGACGAGACATAAAATGACTAGACAATATAACATTTCTAATGTAACCCTAACGGGTTTTTTAAAATTGTAAATAAATAAATAAAATAAAAATAAAATAATGCTGTTATAAGAGTTTCTTAAAAGCATTTTCACATAGCACTTATGTTTTGTAATCCTCTACAGAACTGACTTATAAATACATAGGTCTTGAGCTCCGGGGACCCGACCTGTAGAAAACGTTTAGATTTACTGAACTTAAGTTTAACTTCGCAGTTGAACTATGGTTGTAAAGAGGGAATTTTACTTTTATTTTTATAAACTTTGTACTTAATTATTGATAAAATGATAATTAAAGGCTACTTTCCTAGATAATATATAAATATATAAATGTATAAATACTAAAAAGAGTATAAATATATAAATAGATACATTTATAAATGAATCGCTATTGTTAGTCTCGCAAAAACTCGAAAATGGCTTAACAGATTTACGTGCGATTTTCGCAAAATATTCGAATGTACGGGCTCAAGGTTAATAAATAATAACATCTTCAATATGTTAAGTGAAAAAAATTAAAAAACAAATGAGGGTACTCCTTGCAAACCCGGCAAAATCAATTTTTCTTTATTTTGAGCAAATCGCAATAAACTGATACGATTCTTGACTTCAACTTTTTTTTAAACTTATCGTTTTTTTATTATTATCAGTAAATATTTTACACGTAAGTAGTGATGACATAAGCATGATTACGTCAAGAAACAGTAGTGAAATAATAAATTCAAATTATACATTCCAACTTTACAATCCTCAAGTAGAGGTTGCCATGTTTGCAACAAACCCGACAATTTAAAAGTCAAGTTCTTACAAATAAAGCCGTATTTTTAACTGACAATGTTATAATTATTGTAAAAAAATGTATTCTTAATAAGTTTAAATTAATATCTCACTTTTTAGATTTTGAGTTTTACCGGGTTTGCAAGTAGTACCCTCGAATATGCATTTTCCATCGATTTTCCAGAGTTGCATTCGACTTAAATGCATATACTGAAAAGTTCGGAGGATGTTGTTTTTTTGTTTATTAAAAAAAAATGTATTTGAACGTATACAAACATCAATTTTTTTTAATGGATACTAAATTGATTAATTTCTTTACAATTTCTCTATATTTATTTATTTTCAACGGATTTTTATTAATAATTGAATAATTTTAACTGACATTAAAAAAAAACAGAATTTTCACAAAATGAACCGCTGTTGGTAAGTAGAGCAGAGTTCGACATTTGCATAAAAAAATAATTATTTACAGTTTTGGCATTCAACCATTAAGAAGTACCTAAGTACGTACAAAGATTCAATATTTGAAAATGAATAATTTAAACTTTTGGAATTCAATCATAGACGAGAACCTAGGTACTAATTTACCAACGAAAGGTTACACCATCTTTCTTACGTTTATTGAACGGTTTTAACACGATTTGATAATAGTCCATTTATATCAATATTTGGGCAACACGATTAAAAATAATTTATGTAAATCTATGCAATGCCTAGCAGCAGTCTCCTGTAATGATCTTCTCCTTTAGACAATATTGTAGAATGTTATTTTAACAGTGTCAACCAAACATTAAATCTTAACATATGGAGGTAATGAGTTTTTAAAATCGAAAATTTTGTTTAAACTTTTCAGCAAATAATATTAATAATTGAAGGACTACCTCTACGTTGAACAATTAATATAACTTTTATTTTCTGAAAATACTGTAGGTATATGTTATTTATGCGTTTTTTTTTCGTACCGCAACAGGCCAGGAGGCCCAACTACCCAGTGAATTATCACTACTAGTAGTGAATTACATCACAGACTTAAACCCAGGCTTGAAAAAAATCACATTTCATTTTTATGTTCTCATCGGTATCAAGTCCGGAACTTTCCGTGTGTGAGTCAAGCATTTTAACCGCTTCACCACGAAGGCCGCTAATGTTTTGTGAATATAAATAATTTTCAACAATGTTTCGAACATGACCAAATGTTTGAAGACTGGCTGGATTTCCTCCTAAGGGAGGTATTCAGTTTTAAATTTGTTGCAACACTTTACACACTGTCTAACATTCACCAGTCAGCTGCCCATGCGACGATGAAACTCCTCAAGATGTCCCTCACCTGTTGATGCATTGCCCCTTTTCAGTTTTCAAAGACAACAGCTGGAGGCTCGATGCAGAAGTCTGGGTGAAGATCTTTACGACATCCAATCGGTGATAGGTAATAAAAAACTCACACGAGAGGTAGTATCATACATGATAAATATAATGCAGGCTATCGGTAAAATAAACCAAAGTAGGGAACATAATGCCGAACACTCTTTTAGTGGAACGGAAGGCCGGTTGACAACTGTCAACAGGCCGGCATCTCCTGAAGAGTTTTAAGTGGTTTCCTTTCCACATGAGCAAATGCTGGGAATTACCTGATTAGCCCACATTAGAATATTCTTCCTGATTCTAACAGCTTAGCTAAAATAATGTAATACAATAGCAGGAAAATCCTCTTCTTGAAATATAAACACTGTATATTGTAAGCAAGGTAAAAAATAATGAAACTCCCATATAAAAAAAAACAAAAACATTTACCCTTCTGCTTATGTTTGAACATCCACATCCTCAACTCTTCCTTTTGTTGACTTTTATGAAGTAAAAGAGCTGAAACATTTATCATGTGGGTGAGATTCATCCCGCTGGACCAACTCAACTACTAGGCAACGCCTTTCTAAATTTTCCAATTTTTATACTTCTTCTTTTACCAGGTAGTTAACTCAACAATATTTTGATGAATAACTCCCTGGCAAGGATTTAGACATACTCAAAATATTGTTAAATATGTTTGATCTGGAATTATTTTCGAAGGGTCGATACAACTGCATTGGTAGATGTGTAGTAGTTTTGCACCATACGCTGTTCTGCGCAGACACATTATTAGGACCAAAGTTAAATGGAAGCTTGGATGTCTTGTATTCTACTGTAGTCTACTGTAATACATGTAACTTGTAATTGGCTTTGCCCGGACGGGCTTAGAAACAAAATTATAAAATAGACTTGCACGTTTTTAACCAAATAACAAGAAAAAATTTAGTTTAATATTAACATTCATTGAAATTTTAAAAACAAATTGTAAAACAAAAAGACTTTAGATGTTGATCATCAGGGTATGTTCAAATAAAAAATAATAGAATTTTATTTACTTCTCTTCAAAAAAATGACATTTTCCCAAAAGTAATTACCGATTTTTTTAAAACGATATTTATGTTTTTGTCCGTGCCCGAGTTAATTTGTTTTAGCGTTGATCGCTACTCTCAGGTAAAAATTCTGAAAATAAAAATCAGGTGAGGAAAAGACCACTTTGTAGTTTTATGGCTCATTTGCCTACTATGCTTGAGTTTCCGGGTCCGATTTCTGTCAACGTGAAACATTAGTTTCATTTTATTTTATTAAAAATAAAAACTGTATTTTGTTTTATTTTATTTCGGTTTTGTGGTGTGAGTGTCAACGCGTTTGCCTACCATGCGAGAGGTCTCGATTCCCGACATGGTTGAATTGAAATGTTTATTTAAAAATGTGTTTTCCTACCAGAATATTTCATAGTCCATGGACTGGTACTTTAAGTACCATTTTCGTTACACGAATATAATACTAATAAAAAAATTATCAAGATACGCTGCAATTGTTATACCAATGCAGTGCCATATACACTATTAGGTACGGAAAGGGAATGATAATTACGACATTTAATTTTATTTTTTCAAATTTTGTTTTAATTTCATTTATTTTATTTTATTTTATTAGATTTTATTTTATTTTATTATATTTTATTTTATTTTATTTTATTTTATTTTATTTCATTTTATTTCATTTTATTTCATTTTATTTCATTTTATTTCATTTTATTTCATTTTATTTCATTTTATTTCATTTTATTACATTTTATTTTATTTTATTTAATTTTATGTATTTATTCTTTTATTTTTTTATTTTTTATTTTTTTAAATTTAATTTTACACACCAGTCTAAAAATGGATCGTCGGTAAACCTATGTAATATTTACATTCGTTTGAAAATATTTTAATTAGGCGAAACAATATAAATACACGTTGATTAAAATAAGTATTTAATTTTGCATCCAATTCCCTTATTTGATGAGTTTTTCTATGATAATTTCGTACTGGGTACTTTTAAAACAATTAAATTAATCTTAGTGACGATAATTTGTCATGTCTGGGAAGTAAGTAAAGATATTTAACAATACCTAATCCGGGACCACCACATCGCCCGTCCAACACATCAACAACTTACTCGTTCTGTCCACAACAAAGCTCCCTTCCTATTATAGAGAAACTTTTACACAGCTATAAGCTGCACCGTGAACTAAGTAACAAAACACAAGACGAAAAATACTTAGATGTTTTAGACGAATGTTCTGGTATTGTACGTATCAGAAATTGTCCCGTAAAAAAATAAATAGTTCTATGAAATAAAAAAAACACCTATAAAACTTTTATATCAGAGGTGGAGAACAATTAAAGGAAGGAAAAATGGTATTCTAGGCATGCATAAGGCTAATGATCTGTCATTGACTGGTGATTGTTACACGCTGTGTAACAATCACCATTCTGTCTCATATTATAGCAGAGATGGAGAACATTTTAAAGAGGAGTATATAAAAAAGGCATCTACAGGGCTTTTTTTAAATAAGTTTTTGTCTCGTTTTCTTTTAATTTTTTTGCAGTTCGGCTTCTTACGCAGTATTAGATGAATAAGAAACGCGGTCTGACTTTTCTTCATACAAACGTATTTTCCCCTGGATTATGGCATCAGAGCCGCGATTTTTACACACAATGTGAGCGTATCTCTATTGTTTTGCTTGGGAGCTAGAAATACCGTTAGTTTTATCTGCCGTCTCCTGACAGACCGCATACACATTTTATAAATAATTTTGAAAAATATATAAATACCGAAACATAAAAAAATATTTTGATACCCTTTCTAAAAAAAAACAAAATCAGTTCAGTTTTTGGGTGCGGAAAACAAGACGACGAAACGTCTAATTTGTCGATTTTAGTTAAGAATAATCAGTTCGACATGCAACTGTCTCTGCGAGAAAGTGACAGAAAAACTAAGCTCAAATACCTATTCATCAAATTTTCCCGATATCCTCTTAAACGGCTTTATTTTTGTTTTTTATTTGATTTATTTTTTAGTAAAACAATTACATGAAGAAGACATTTACATATAGAAACTGCAAAAAACAAACATAAATACATGCGGTCATCACAATGCCCAATGGTGCATAGGGCACTGTAGTGGTACACCAACCCTAGTGGATCCTGATAATTTTTAGTACAAGAAGATAATGTACTCAGTCTTACGCTTAAGGTGCCGGTCACAAACTATGAAATATTCTAGGGTCAAAACGCCTTTTAAAAAGTATATATAAAATGCCGGGAATCAATCCTGAGACCTCTTACATGGTAGGCAAACACGTTGACTTTTTGTCAACGAGGCGAAAATAAAGAAAATAAGATAACTATTTTAGGTAATCTTAAATCTTATCACATAACTTTTTTGGAATGATTTGTATTTAAAATTACTTAATAAACCGAACCCAAATAAATAAACAAAAAACAGGATTTTTATTTTTTACACAAGTAATTCATTGTGATGTTTTTTCAAACAATTTTAAGTTGTTACTTAATTGCGTATTATTCTTTCAAAATCCTAAACGCAACTAGAAAGTATTAAGTTTCAGGTTTTCAGGTTTCAGGCTTCAGAATGCATTCAACGTGATGAAAATATTAGCCGAGGTTCTACTTATGTGGAACGAATGCTATTTATTCTACATTTGTACAGAAACTTGCACATCTTAAATGCACCCAGAGGAGCTAAACTATAATAGTTTAAAAATATAAAGAAAACCGTTATGATCGTCATATCAAATAATAAATCATAGAGCGCTGCATTGACACCCCAACGGACTGCAGCAAACCAATATTTTTTTGATTTTTATCGTAAGAAATGTAGTCAGTCATATACTTAAGGGTGTATACTTACTTTTGTTTAGGAATAATGAAATATTGCATCGTTGAATCCCCCATGAAATCAATATTTCACTTCCACCCTGTCAGAAATTGAACCCTGTACCTCGCGAACGAAAATTGAATGCGCCAACTACTATTCAATAAGGTGGAAATACCTCAAATAAATTTCAGAAACCGGTCGGTAATTTTATAAATAATAGAGAACCAAACATCAAATGTTATTTTTGTCAAGCCTGAGTATACTGTTCTATAATTCACCACTGTATTTGGACCTCTTGGCTCCTTGTGGTCTAAAAAAAAATTCTAAAACAATTCAATAATAATATGTATAACAGAAAACAACAAGGGGTTTAAACTATCAGAAGGGTAAAAGTGAGTCGCATTTTACTGGAAGGTGTGGTGTGATTTTATAAAATTCTACCAGCAACACTATTGACTAGTTCCATTTGTTAGCGTCTACGTCACGAACCCTGGTCAATAGGACTACACTCCTAATGGTGTAAACACCGCAGATAAGGAGATGATGAAAAGTAAATTTTTGGCGCCTCTGAACAAAAAACAATTAGCTTTGGGAAGGTAACCCCGATATAAAAATAGCAACGAAAAACCACTCCAGTCGTTTTTTCCCAGGAATCACTATGGTGAGTATATAAATAGGCAGTTATCCTGGCTGCAGAATATAATATTAGAGTATCGCAGGACCAAAATGCTTTCGTTGCAATGATTTCCAAGGTCAGAGGGTCTTGACAAGGCACCGAAAGAAAGAAAACTATATGAATTTTAACGGATCTGGGATTGAGTACCCCTGGTTTCATTTAGCATTGTATATTTATTGTACATAACACCAGAAAGCACGAAAGTATCACGGGTGTTGCATGGGGATATTATTTAATCTCGAGCGCTTAAATAGACACGTCAAATACTTAAAGAGCAAACACTACTCGCAAGAGTAGTTACATTGAAAACGGGTGCAAACTGTTTTCATGTTTATATTTTGGATATAAATCCTTCAACAGTCTGCCAAAAATGTTCTGGATAAACCAAAATATTCCAAGTACAAGTAATAAGTAGAAAACATTAACATTTACAATTCAAAATTCTTCCCGATAATCAACGATTTGTTCGTTTATTTCATAAGGCAAACTACGATGATGTTTGTGCCCATTTAGATGATATTAATTGGTTCGATACTTTGTCTAATCTGAACATGGAAGACGCAACCCAGCAATTTTACGTTGTTCTAAATGGAGTTATAAACAATTTTGTTCCCAAGCGTCTCACAAATAATAATTGCCGATATCCTCCATGGTACACTCGACCGCTAATTAAGTTAATTTCAGAAAAAAAAAAATTTCACAAAAAATGGAAAAAGTACTCTCAAGCGTCTGATTATCATACTTTTTCTTTGCTGAGGGAAAGACAAAAACGCACGAATAAGGAATGTTACCTACATTTTATCACAACTGCTGAATATAACATTAACCGAGAACCTAAACTTTTCTGGTCTTTTGTCAAGTCCAAGCGAGCTGGGTGTGATGTGCCTCTTCAAATGTCCTACAAAGATAATTTGGTAATTGGCGGTCAGAATATTTGTAATGCTTTTGCGGAATATTTCCATTCTGAATTTTTGGAAACTAATGCATCTAGTTGTAGTGTTCCTGCCGAAGAAAATAGTGTAATTGATCTTAATGCTATAGAAATGAATGAGTCATTGGTAACAAAATATCTCAAAAAACTTAAAGTCAGCAAGGGTGCTGGCTTTGATGGCATACACCCTTTTTTTATTTCTAAATGTATTAAACAGCTTGCGCGTCCTCTTACTTATCTTTTTCAATTATCAATAAAGGAAGGCACGTTTCCTGAAATATGGAAAAAGGCAAATATTACACCTGTGCATAAAAAAGGAAATAAGAGTCTTGTAGTAAATTATCGACCCATTTCTCTTCTTCCCATTTTTAGTAAAATCCTTGAAAATATAGTAACCGATCAGCTCTTCGATGTTATAAAACCACATATCAATCCCAATCAACATGGATTCTATAAGAAACGGTCAGTTGAATCAAATCTTTGTGAATTTACCGATATTGTTTTGAATGCAATGGATGCAGGTTTTCAGGTAGACGTTTTATATACGGATTATTCAAAGGCTTTCGATAAAATAAGTCATTCGGTCTTACTTCGCAAGCTTTGGAACATTGGTATACGGGGGAATCTGTATCGTTGGATATGTTCCTACATTAGTAACCGCAGTCAATCGGTCTCACTCAAGGGATTTAATTCATCATTTAAACCAATCCCATCAGGTGTCCCTCAAGGTTCGCATCTTGGACCCTTATTTTTTATTATTTATATCAATGATATAAGTTTATGCATTCAAAACTCAAATTTTTTGCTATACGCTGATGACAATAAAGTATTTAAAATTGTGTCTTCAATAAATGATTGCGAAGTTCTTCAAGCTGACTTAGATAGAATCTGTTGCTATTGCAAGGACAATCAGTTATTATTGAATTCTGATAAATGTCTTGTCATGTCATTTACTCGAAAGAAAAAAAGTATACTATTTGACTACAAACTATCTGGGAAAATTGTCGATCGTTCAATGAAAGCGAGAGATTTGGGTGTACTGATGGATGATAAGCTTTTATTTAGAGATCACATAAATACAATAGTAGATAAGGCGTACAGACTTCTAGGGTTTATCTTACGAATCTCCAAGCTATTCTCATCACCAAATACATTAAAACTTCTTTACTATACTTATGTGCGAAGTCAACTCGAATTCGCTTCATTAGTATGGTCCCCTCAATATAATGTATATATTAATCAAATTGAAAACATTCAAAAGAAATTTATAAGGAGCCTGGAATATCGTTTTGGTAACATTGAAAATGATTACGGCGCATCTTTGATCAATTTTAATATAGAATCACTACAAAAAAGGCGCCTTAGATATGATTTAATTTTTCTTTTCAAAATTCTCAATAACATAGTTGATTCGCCGTATCTTTTACAAAATATTGGTTTCCGTTGTCCTCTTCGCTATACTAGATTAAATTCCCTTTTTTATGTACCAACTTGTAAAAACAATTATACCTCGAATTCATTCATTAGACGCACCTGTAGAAATTATAACGGACTCAGTATTGATGTAGACATTTTTAACTGCACGTTGCATTTGTACAGAAAATTTCTTCATGGGGTCGATTTTTTGGGATAGTTGCTGAATGTACATCTTGAGTGGTTTATGCTATGCATATGTGCCGCATGTAATGTATATGTTTGTGTATGTTTTATATGTGCGTTCATGTGTGTGCGTGGATGGTTCGGAGTGTACGTTCGGTATTTTTATTTATTTTAATTTATTACCTCCATGGAAAACGCAAATGTCAACAATTATCTTTTTTTCACTTAAAATTCTTATTTATTTTTTATTTTTTGTCACATTTAATGTTTATATCTTTTTAATTTATGAAAACTTAATTGGTCTTTTTATGTTAAAAAATTGTTGTTTTTAATACTGATTTTGTATGACTGTATGTTTTCTAAATAAAATAAAAAAAAAAATAAAAAAATAAAATAAATAAAATGTCAAAATGCAATTAGATTAGCAAAAAATTACAAATCTGCTTTCCTTCCATACTTTTACTTTTATTTGCTTTTTATAAATATTGATATTTTTTTTTATTTTTATTATATATATTTTTGTATAATTTAATTGAGTATGTTCTATTATTTGGCATATGATTTATTGCTCCTATTTCTTATATTTCTCACTTTAGTATTGAGTGAGTTTCTAGAAAACATATCTTAATTATCATTTCAATTATGTTTTTATGTAAATATTCTTTTTCTGTTGATTTCAATGATACCTACTATTATTATTTTATTTTTTTTAATACTTCTATATTTTACTATTATTTTGTTGATTTTAATGATACCAGTATTTTGAATTTTTGATTATGTGTTATTCTTAATTTGTATAATTTATATTTTAAAAATTATTTCTGATTATCTTTTTTGCATTGTATTCTTTGGAATTTGATTATTTTTTAATTTTTTATTTTATTTATTTAATCCAATATAAAATACAATACAATTACATAGTTAACAAAAATGTCTATACAATAGGTAGGTACATGGAGTGGCTATATCCATAAAAAATATATATATATTTTTTATGGATATAGCCACTCCACTGGCCCACAGGCACGTTCCGGAGTGTCAGTGTATTTTTTATTTATACATAATTGTACATTATTTCACATCAATTGTGTAAAAATTTAAAAGAAATAAAAAAAATTAAAAATTAAAACATATCGACATCAATAAAATGAAAAAGGATTTTCAAGAAACTATAATTACATTCTTATATATGAAACATATTCCTTAGCTTCCTGTCTAGTCTTTTTAGCAATCCATTTATGTACTCTAGCTTTGAAAATATTGTTTTTCATTTTGTTCGCCAATATGTCCTTGCTTAAAAAGTTGTATAGCTTAGGGGGCAGAAAAGTATAATGCCTTTGTCCGTAATTTGTTTTTTTCTTTGGGAGCAGAAGTATTGTCTTTTGTCTTTGCCTAGTGTCGTAAATTTGTTGTCCGTCATTATGTCTGTCAGGATTTTGATGGAAATGTCTTAAAATTGTCTTTATGTATATTTGTCTTATGTCTAGTACTGGAAATTCTGTAAAAAATTATTACATTTACCTTGTTTTCTAGATTGTTATTCTATGTCATTATAATTTGATCTAATTCATTTTAGTGTGTATTTTTATTATTATTTATTGTGGTTTGACACGGGCATAGCCTAAAAAGCCTTAATAAGTTCATAAATATTTAAACTAGTTGGTTACGCGTGAATGTTTACTGCCATTTATATGTTTTGGTTGTCGGCTTTTCCTTGAGAAGTAGGAACCTGAGCAGCCTGGCAGTACCTACCGCATTGCAACAGTTCACAAATTCCATTTTAAAATAATACTGACAGTTGTATTTTTCCTTAAAACAAATGATGTCTTCTGTGATCCGCACTATAAACTAACAACAACAAATAAGATTCGTCCCGCTATCTTGCTATAAGAAGTTACCGCTTAAGTGTCAGCATTAATATCATCACCGCAACCAATATCTTATCCTAATACACCAAACAGAATAAGAAAGAACTTGACATTCGCATCATTCCCGCATTAATATCTGGTGGAGCAAGGGGGAACACTTCAACACAGGTGAGTCGATTTCCATTGCATATTAAGTGGCAGAAAACGTTCTTAGTAACGTGTGTGTTGGCTGACCTTGTTGGACCATCTTGGATCTGTTCATGCGCTCTCTAAGCTACCGAGGAATTTAACTTTTGCGCCTCTCTCTCGCGTCACCACTAGTGTAATTTTGAATGAATAAATAAATAAGCCCATAAACTATCATCATCAGCTCGACAGCCCTGGTGGGTCTGGGCTGTATCTAGGAGTCTCCTCCACTCTTGCCGGTCTACTGCCCTTTATCTCCAATTCTTCGCTTCCAACGTTGTCGTAACCGCACTAATGCAGTACATCCATAGTCTTCGTCGTCTTTGTAGGACAGAGAGAGTTGGGCGTTTTATGGGGTATTTACTTATGAACTACATATATTTTTTTTCTTTATTATTTGAATTTACATTACGCTTGAAAAACATATGTGTATCAAAATGTAAATATGTATAAGTAAAAAGTCTCGCTCATCAATTGGCTAAAATAATAAATTGAACATACCTACATAAATATATAATTTAACCAAAACGCTGTATTGTTATTCACACAAGCAATTAATTTTCAGAATTTCCAACAATCACGGGTTAGTGGTCTAGACTATCTAAATTGCTTCTGTAAATTCGTAAAGAAGTTCACCGAACCTTTTTAGGCAAACCTCTTAAAAGCAATGCATTTGATAAAACGACATGCTTTCACGATTACACAATGATCAAAAAGCACAAAAACGAACATTGAAAGAGACAATTAGAAAGTATAAAGTCGTCAGCTTTTCATGAAACCCGAAAATGTAAATCGCATCAAGACATGACACTGGTAATAAATTGGGTAATGATGTGTAAAGTACGAAATAATGGAATAAAAACGATACAATAATAGGACAGAAATCCACAAACATATTTTTCCATACACGTGGGCACTTCAGTAGCTACCCCTTTTCATATTTTTCCTTTCGAAATAATTTGTGTTGTTTTTTCTTTCCTTTTTCAAAATCCTTAATCAAAAATTAACATTAGCTAACTGTTCGTTTTATGTTTGAGAATATTTTTTTTACAAAGTTTTTAATACAAAGTCTTAAATTTTTACACGTGTTGAAATTTCCGTTAGAATTCCACATAATAGAACTTTCTAGAGTTATTCTAATCGTTTGAATTTATTTCAAACTCATAAAAAACCTGTTTGTTATCTGTTTAGTTAAATTAAAAAACTTAAATTCGAACATGTACGTTTGCACTTTAATGAGTGGGCGCCCAAAACGTCGGTTTCGCAACCCCACCAAAGGTTCTTACTGGACTTTCCACAAAGCTTTCCGTACATAGGTACTGAGTGTTACCTTTATACTCGTTTCTCAATGGACCCAAACCCTTGTCAGGTGGTGTATTTGCTTATTTATACGTAAATACAATCCGATGTAAGCAAAATGACAACACAGTCAAACCGCAAAATAGATTCCATTTTAATAAAATATTATTACTAATGTTTAAAGCATAAACTTTGTCAATATGTTTCTTTTTTTGGTGATACCGTATGCATTGGATTTGTTCTGACGTTTCAGTGACCATTGCAGAAGCCATTTTTAGGGTAAACTGAGCATGTGTTTAGAAGATATTACCAGAAGAACTGCATACCTACCATATGTACAAAATGTTACTGACAAGATAGCCAAATTGCTGAAAAAACGTAATATTGGAACAACGTTTGGGACTGTGGAAAAAATAAAGAACCATTTATTGAACCCAAAAGATAAGAACCCCCTGGAAACGGAAGCTCTTTATTAACTAAGTTGCCAAGGATGTGATAAAGTGTACATAGGACAAACAGAGCGCACAGTAAAGAAAATGATTGACTAACACAAAAAAGCGTGCTAACTTGGGCACCCTGACAAATCTACAATAGCGGATCACTTTATAGACACCGGACAATTTTTCGCCTTTGAATTGTAAATTTTTCATAAATCCAGTAATTACAGTGCATGAATAATAAAAGAGGCAATTGAAATACACTGATACCCAAATAACATTAACAATGACGACGGGCTGAAATTTAACTCAATATGGTTCACAGCACTACATTACCAGTAACCGAATTTTCTATGTTTACCGATTTCAAGACGTACCGTCTCTTTATCAGGACACCAAATTTACCAACATCCAAAACTTCTATGCACCTTCACCATAGTTGTTGAACAAAAATATAAAACCATCACAACATGCAATGAATAAGCAACCCTTACATTCACTGATTAGGTCATGAAAATATTTTAGGTTGTGGGAGAAATAGTTAAGAAAGAGGGAGGGGATAAAGGGAGGGGCGTGAGTTCAATAAATATAGAGTGACCTGTACAATGGAACATCGTATAATGGGCTCTTTCAAAAGGCTGTTTAATCAAAGGAAATTATTTTTTTAAGCTGTTCTAATGTGAAGTATTTCTATATGTACTTTTAACCCTCTTTTATTTGTTTGTAAGATTTTAAAAAATCTGTATCTTCATTAAAGTAATATTTAAAATTGATTGGTTTTTTTGCGAATTTGAAGAAATTGTTATTGCTAAGACATTTCGTATGTTCTTTAATTTGAAGAAATTGTTATTATGGTGATTTTATTTACAGGTAAGCTATAAAAATATATCATATTTGTACCTTTATAGAAGGTATATAATATAATGTAAGTAAAATTTACTATATGTTGATATTTTTCTTTGGTTCTGTGTGATACAACAACTCTCATCCATTAAATTAACTGAAACGATGTAACTTCGTGATATATTATGTTATATGGATGTATTACCCATTACTTAATATATAATTCATTAAAAAATAAATATAAAATACCACTATGAATTCAGTCGATATTAGGTGTTCAGTTGAAATGTCAACTGGCGGCATTGTTCTAGTAATTAATAGTGCTAAAAACGGCCGCGTAGAGCGCTATATGTCCTGCAATATGACGCATGAAAGTAATTATGGTCTTATGTCAAAAGAACCATCTCACAGAAAAATAGTCCTTAAGAAAAAATGTTTGAAATACTGTTTTCCAAATCAAGAATCTTCAAATAATTTGTGTCATCTGCAAGTTTTATCTAGGAGAAAAAACTTGCACTGGGGTTAATACATTCAAAATGTATGTAACTTATTTGTATGAAAAATTTGTATGAAAATTTGTATAAAAAAAATAGCTGGAATAATCGGCTAGTTTCTTGGCCCACCGCAGGCGCTGGGCGCGCTATATTACAATTTATATTTATATTAGGATAAAAATACAAACGGTGGAAATGATTTCAAATGAATGTTGATTATTTATTTGTTTTTCTGTAAATTAAGTTACAATAAAACATTATTATGGTTAGTGAAATATAATGGCAAGCTGCGCATAATCGCTTCTATACACGGTTTGCCCCTGTCTTTAACACGAATACAATTTTTTTAACAATATATAAAATTTCTATTATTGCCGAAAATATTTTTATTACTTAATTAGTGCATGTAACGGTTGCTTATTAAAATGCGAGGCATGTTGGTTTTATATTTTTGTGCAACAAATATGTTAAAGGTGTATAGGGGGTTTTGCACGTCGCTTCAATTGGTGTCCTCACGAAGAGACGGGTACGTCTCGAAACTGGTAGACATAGACAAGTCGGTTCATCTTCGAGGTAATGAAAAATACACCCTAACACCCAGAAGAAAAAAATCTGTCTTGAATTTTTTTCTTGCAACTGGCGGGAATAAATCCCGCGACGCCAGTTTCACAGTCGGCCATCTTACTAACTGCGCCACGGCGTTATTGAAAAATAAAAATAAAATGTTTCCGCCCGGGATCGAACCGGGGGCCTTCCGCGTGTTAGGCGGATGTGATAACCGCTACACCACGGAAACCGTACTATTCATTGAGAAAAAATATAAACTAAAACACACCTCACGCTTATCACCTGACCAAACATTATCATTTAATTGAGATAATGACTAGATTGAACATTACCTATTCATTTGATTTAATACAACAAACATATTTATAATTATTGTATGATGTTCAATTTATTTACCTGGACAGTTTAAAAAAAAAATTGCTACCAAATCTTTGTAAACAAATGTGGATTTTCGGACGGAGTTGATATCAATTCCACTAAGAAAATACTCAGAATGTATGTGTACAAAAACATTGTTAATATTAATAATCAGGATTAACCTAGCCAGACTGAAGGGGGGGATTTGAATCCTTCATAGACCGATTTCAATTCGATAACTCATGTATTGATAAAGCTATTTGCCTTATATTTTTTGTAATCGTGAAATTAATAGAGAGAAGTATTTTCCAGTTTTTGTTTAATTTAGAAAAAGTTTTTTTATAATAAAACAAAAAAGACGTAAATAATACAAGGGTCAATTTCACTTTATGTATATTTCGGCGTTCGGCAAACTAACAATAATGAATAAACTACACAAATGAGTAAAATTTGTGTACGCGAAAACATGAATAAATTATTGCACGGTCATAAACACTTCCAAAGTTTTATTATCCTGACGCCATATACAAGTAAGCGCTGGGGTCGTTTGGTCCCCCCGTCCGGGTCATGTGTAATTTTTGCATGCTTAGTACGGGAAAGGTTAAGTAAGATCAGTGAAAATCAGAGAAAATCTTTGAAACCAATCCAATATAAAGAGCAATCCAATAGAAGAAGATAAAGTTAAGGCTAGTAAAATCTTTTCCCTTTCTATCAATAGATGTCACTAGTTTTCTCCATACTTTCATTCTCCATAGTTAACAAACACGCATGTGAATGTAATATTTGAACCAAGCATAATGCATAATATGTTACCGGCAATCTCTATAACCCAGTATTCTATACAATACCTAGACAATGTATAGAACACTAAAAACGTTAAGGTAATGTATGAAATATAATTTATTTTATACTTTGCCTTAGTGTTCTATAGAATACCCAGAAAACTCAAGACATTATGAATTATTTCAGCTCTTGAGTTATGGTTTCAGCTCTTTAACTTCACAAACATCAACAGATGAAAGAATTGAAGGAATAAAGATGTTCAAATATGGGCAAAATGGTGAATGTTACACAGTGTGTAAAGTGGCCACTTAAACCATCCAATGACAAGTCATAAGCCTTGTAGATGCCTAGACGTCTCAATTACCATTTCTCAGTACTCAATTAATAAATGATGTTTCCATGACTGATTTAAGCTGTGAGCAACTCGATAAACTTGAACGACTTCAGAATACATGCATAAGGTACATTTTTGGTCTTAGGAAATATGACCACATTTCTGATTATCGTAGGCAACTGAAATGGCTCAAAATTAGACAACGGAGAGACTATCACTCCCTCTCACTTCTGTTCAATGTACTTCATAGTCCTAACGCTCCTATATACCTGTGTGAAAAATTTCAACGCTTATCAGTTCATGGTTTACCTCTTCGTTCTCATTCTCAAGGCACTCTCTTAATACGCATCCACAATTCCTCTTTCTTCTCTAACTTATATAGTGTCCATGCGGCTCGACTGTGGAATCATCTCCCACCCACCATCAAAGATGTTACTACATTATCTGTTTAAATCACGTCTGAAAAAACATTTCCTTTCTCTTCCTTAATCTTTCCTCCTTTCCTTTTTCCTCTTTTTCCCATTTAGTAATACTTTTGATTTAAGGTAATTTATAAACAAATACGTTTATTTCTATTTTTAAATACTTTAAGCTTTGTAATCTTTTTTTTTCTATTGAATATGTTCTGTAACTTGAATTATAAAAATAAAACTTTTATTTTATTAGTTGATTGGAAGAAATTGCCATTTGGCAATAAGCCCGCTAATGTACAAATAACATTATGTACAAAAGTTAAATAAAAAAATTACCTTCTCTAAAACGTTTCTTATCTCTGTTGTAATATGTCAGCATTATGAAATAGTTTTATAAACATTATCGTGACAATGAATAATGACATTATTTTATTTTTTAAAAGTCTTATATATAGCATTTTATTGGTACCAGGTTTTTTTCGGATTTTTTTAACTCTTGGGGAGGAATGGTTAAAGCTATGTTGCTTATTTCTGCTCTGATATTTTGAACATTATTATCATTTGTTGTAAATATAATAGTACGACCAATAAACTTGAGTTCACTCGCCGAATCAAATATTCAGATAAAAGAGTACACTCTTAATTTTTGTAACTGATAACACATCTTCTTCCTTTTTCACATCCGCTCCTGAGTGGAGCGTGTGGATATTATCAGACGCAAAAGCGAATCGTCCATATAATCGATTACACGCAGCAAACCATTAATTTATCTATCAATAATATTTTTTTATACTAGTTTTAAAATTAGGAGAATAAATAAAATTATCTTTATTTGTTACATATTAACGTCACCGTTTATATCTTCATCAAAAAATAAATATAAACATCTAAAAGCACAACGACTCGCTACTTACTACAGCTTATTTTTCAATGCAAAATGTTTACTGTATTTTAACATCAAAAAACCCAATAGGTATATTTTCCTCGCTGAGTTCACTCGCAGATTACAGATATTATTTAAAGCTTCTCTATTTGGAGAGTAGCGTTTCGAACGTTATATCCTAAATATCATTTTCATTTGATAGTATTTTGTTGACATATATGATGTCCGTTCTTTAGTCCACTCGTCTTAGCTAGTGGCGCTGCGTTAGGTGTCAATTTTTGGCATTATTCATTTTTAGTTTAGAAGAAAACGAAGCTGACAGCGGTCACGACGCTGACGGTCACGTGACACTTTTATTGCAATATTATTGCGAATATGTCTAATGAATGTTATTGTTATGTTATGTAATGTTATGTAATATATAAAGTTAAAACTATGTATTTCGGCATAAATAAATAAATCTAAATCTAATCTAACTGTTTTTTTTAAGTTTTTCAGAGAAAAATATATCTTAAGAGAAATAACAATTTTTGGGTAGATAATAGGGAGAGACGTCTTACAATACTATGTTTATTTTATTTTTATTAGTAAATATTTTCAGTATCAAATTTAAATTACAAAAAAATACGGTGTTTTCAATCAGTGCCATACAAAAAGGAATTTTGAATATAATTATTTTATTGTACTTATTTTTTTAAATATTTATATTTTTTAATTTTTGCATGCATATATGTAATAAAGTGGAGAATACACCTACTTATTTCGCGAAATTATTAATCGTAGCTTGTTAGTTGGATTAAATAACTAAGTAATCCGTCTTCTTTTGTCAGCAAGTGAAATCGGAGCTGGAGAGATAAAGTTATTTTTACACAAAACCATAGAAAAAGAAGCCGTATACCTGTATATACTTTATTACTTGTATGTATGTATGTATGTGTGTACATGCAGGTACAAATTATAAAAAAAATCAAAGCTTACCTTTAAAAATAGTCACCGGTCGCCACTGACAGCTGTCTCCAGGAGAACCTTACGCCCCCTTAGTTCCACCGAATAAAGTCAAATGATTATCATCGATGGCCTTTTAGAACGTTGTGAGCCCGTGGTGTAAAGAAGAGGCAACTTGGGTGTAGGTTCTCTTGGGGCATGCGCGGTACGTGTCCAAGCCAGGTCCACCACTGCATCATCAAGACTTATATAACAGGAGGCTGCTGCGTGCGTTCTCGGACTTGTTAGTTACAAAATCAAATCACCAAATGCCCAATATTCTCCTTAATCACTTACTCTCGAAACTCTGGTGTTTTAAATGAACACATCGCGTAGGTACAGTTTTATTTCTCGTGCCCATGTTCAAACGAGAATAGGAAACTATGCTAGAATGTGGAATAACGGAGTTAAAGATATATACCAATGCTAAATTACTTGCATAAATATCATCATCATCATCACGTCCCTTTCATTACCCAGTATTGCATAGGACGCAGCATTATTTAAAAAAAGATGCACATTGTTTCAATAATTTGTTTTATAAAGATAAAGTGACGAGTCTTAAGCTTCAGGTGCCAGTCTATGAACAATGAAATACCGTTTGCAATTCAAAAAACCTTTAAAATCAATACTTCAGAATTTTTGCCTAATGGCAGCCGTTGAGTTTTAATTAGTCGTATAGAATTTTGGTTCTATTTTACACACATAACAATATTTTTAATCCGCCTGGACACACAGTATGTATAAATAAATAAATGTTTGAGTGTGTGAGTGGGTACTCACAAAACTTTGCTTTCGACCTAATAAAGCTCAGCCTCATCAAGTGAGGGTTATCACTATAGCCCACCCAAGGCACTGCAGATTGAACAAACACCGCGCTAGAATGAACCTTTCCGGAACTTCTCGATATAGGTTCTGAAGTGCAGATGAGGAAACATCTATACACATTCTATGTGAATGTGATGTTTTACATCATAAAGGGAGTCTCATCCTAGGGGGACCACTGGTTAAACCTGAGAATATTAAAGAGCTCGCCCCTTACCTAATGGCCCGGTACTTTACGGATCTAGGCCTGGAAGGGAAGATTAAGCAAAATGTAAACTCTCGCCTTCCAGACAGTAGCCAGGATTTTTATAAACGTGGGCTTAGAGAAAAAGATTTAGCAAAATTAAAACTCCCGCCCTCTATAAAGCAGCCAGGCTCTTTATAGACCTGGGTTTGGAGGGTGAGAACTAATCACGGGGACCCGTCACAATAGATATTCATAGATCGCAGTGACGCCAGCAACTTGAATAGCACTGAACCACACCTTTAAGAATAAGAATAAAAAAAATAGTGTGTGTTTAATATTAGTATTTTTAGTTTTCAAGCGAACAAAAAATATAGTTTAGTTTGGAAGAAACCAGATTCCTTCTTGAGAAAGGAAAGCGAGTGTCGGTAAATCCGTCTTTAATCAAAGCCTTATAATATATACGAGCTTTTACTCGCGATTTTGCTCACGCGGTATTAGGGAGAAATGAGTTAGGTAATTAATAAGTTTTATCGATTGGCAATAAGAATTTCCCAATAAAATGATATATTTTTTCGAAAAGAAAGTAGCTTATTTTGATTATCGGTCCAGCAACTATTACAACGTGGCAAAGTTATTTCGTTCCAATCCAAAATCCCACGACAAAACCAAAACGAAAAGCAATCCAAACTACCCATAGATTAACGTCAATTATAAAAATTTAAAGAAATCATTTCAAATTAATCATTTGTGCTTAATCATTTTCAAATAATGTTGCTTATTTTTGACATCTTATAATTTTTTTTTATTGCATATTTTTTTTCATTTGAATCGGATTGTGGTCCTGTGGCTAGAATCTCGCACTCACAGATCAACGGTCCATGGTTCGAATCTCACTCTACCTCAATTTGATTCTCATTTCCTAAAAGTGAGTTATTTTTAACTCGTTGAAAATGGATTTCAAAATGAAATATTTGGGTTAAGCACAAGAACCCAAATATTTAGTTTAAACTATAAAAAATAATTTGGGATGAAAAATAAGTATCCTATTTTACTTTTCAATTCTCCGGCTACCCCTATGTCAATTGGTCGCCCCGTTGAGACGTTAACGAACACAAATAAGCAAACAATCGCACTTTCGCATTTAAAGTATTAACACTTTGAGTACCGACCGAATACACATAGAATTTGCCCTGTGCTCGGCCTATTTTAGTGAATTTACATGCTTTTGAAGGGTTTCTTATAAGTGTCATAATTATGAAAATACTAGGTTAAATTAAATGAAACTTCTCAAATTTATTTAAAATTATTAAATTAGGGATTTTTGTATGATAGTTTTGCCAACATTGGCCTTTGTGGAGAGCCACATTGCGCATCGCAATGTTCGCACATATACAGGGCCTCACTCCTTTTTTTGTGCTTTGTGTCCCGGAGCCGTGTAAACACGTGATTATAATAACCATGCGATGTGTCCGGGTCCCGTGTTTTCATGTGGTTTACAATAAAAGTCACGTCGATAAAATGCACCCTTTAAGACAGCTGGTGAAACAAGAGAAAACACGGGACCGGGACACAACGCATAGTTATATAATCACGTGTTTACACGGCTCCGGGATACAAAGTGTTAAGTTAAAATGATTATAAGTAACGAAAATAGGATCAGTGTATCACGTTTGAACCAAGGTTATAGTTTTTGAAAAAAAACATGTTTAAATGTCTATATTTCATGAAGATCTTTAACATAGGGGCCTAGACCAACGCGTTGCATAAAAAAATAAAATACAAACTTTGCGTATCCAATAAATAATAATGATAAAGTTTTCCAAACCCTTTTCTGTAGTTCCCGTATAAGATAAGCTCCTTTTTTAGCTTAGTGTAATATTTTTTTCTTCTGTTTTAAAGGATGTCTTTTGTACAGAGCTGAATGAAATAACAAGATTTTTATCAAATGTCCAAAAATAAGCGTGAAGATAATGAAAAGGCCTAAAAATTAAATAAAACAAAGAACACAAGACAAAAGACATTCTTACGTAACCTCGAAATGGGGAAAGTTCTTAAATTAGGACTAACATTAACAAAGAAAACGTTAACGTAATGGTTTTGCCGGCATGGAAATTATTTTTTATAACTTAAGTGATTACTTAACGTTTTTGTATTTCACTAGCGGAAAGCTAGATTGGCCCTTCGGGCGAACATTAGTTGATTTTTCGGGTCTCTGGTAGTCAGCCTATAAGCGAAGTTAGTCATTTGTCGTACTTACGGGTTGTGGCCCCGTGGCTAGAGTCGGGGACTCGCGGATCAGGGGTGCGATGATCGCACCTGGGTACCTTTTTCTGATACTGAGTTAAAACTGGTACTAAAAATGAAATATTTGGGTATCATAAAAACGTCGTCGGCCTTGTGGTGTAAGGGTCAGCGCGTTTGCCTACTATGCAAGAGGTTTTAGGCTCGATTTAGGTTGAAATGGAATATTTATTTGAAAGGGTGTTTTTACACTAGAATATTTCATAGTTTTTGGACTGGTACCTGAAGCGTAAGACTGATCATCTTATCTTCATGTAACAAAAATGATCAAGATATGCTGCAAAAGTTGTACCAATGCAGTGCCCTGTGCCCGTTAGTGCGGAAAAGGAATTATGATGATGAAGAACACAAATATTTTTTTTTTTTAAATATTTAAAAAATAATAATATGTCGCGCAGAACAACGCTACCAAAACCACACAGTTGTAATATTTTAAATATCTCGGCGGTCTCCATGGTGTGGTGGTTAAGACGCTTGACTCATGCACGAAGGGTTCCGGGTTTGATTCCAGATAAGAACACAAAAAATAAATCTGATTTTTCTCAAAAAAGTAGTAGATAGATACCGATTTTGGGTGAAATCTACAGATCTACCGAATTTGATCGAAATTCTACCGATTTTGAACCTTTTCTTTTTTTCCATAGATTTTTTTTATTATTAAAACAATCCGCTTGAAATAAATAGGCCGAATACTCAATTTGTTGCTTAAAATTAATAAGCTGAAGACTAATTTTTTTCTGTTTGCTCGGAAAGCAACTTTCCTACTATCTGTTTATTATTATTATTTTATGTTTTTAAATCACACCACAGCAGGCCAGGAGGCCCGATTACAGTGGTGAAGTGTAGCACAGAATATCCAGGGTTGAGAAAAATCTAATTTTAAATTTATGTTTTCTCACCGGGATTCGAACCCGGAACCTTCCGTGTGTGAGTCAATCGCCTTAACCACTACACCACGGAGGCCGCCTATTATATTATATGTAATTCTCCCTCGGTCGTATAAAATACGTACGTTGATTGGTTAGTATTGGTAAATAGTGATTCCAGGTGATTTTGAAATGTGATGAATAAAAATCATGTCAATATTATATTTGAAGCACTAACTTTGTAGTTATTTTATTTATTTTATTTTTATTTTTTATTTTATTTTATTCAGAAAACATACAGTCATACAAAGTAAGTATTAAAAACAAAATTTTTTTAACATAAAAAGACCTTATTAAGTTTTCATAAATTAAAAAGATATAAACATTAAATGTGACAAAAAAATAAATAAGAATTTTAAGTAAGAAAAGAACAATTGTTGGCATTTGCGTTTTCCATGGAGATAATAAATTAAAATAAATAAAAATACCGAATGTACACTCCGAGCCATCCACGCACACACATGAACGCACATATAAAACATACACAAACATATACATTACATGCGGCACATTATTGATTGATTCGGTGTTTTTTTGTAGAAATATTTAAACTTATAATATTAGAAATCGAATACTGATTTGAGTCTACTGAACACATCATTTTATTTTTACAAATATAAAAACAAAAATTTCGTATATTTTGATAAGAAGTTCTTTAAAATAGAAATATTGTTCAATAATATATTTATGTTTTTATAATATTTCAATCATGTTTTAAAATTAAAAAGAACAGCAACCTATTGTAATAATATTGATATTTTTTCGACAACAATTATCTAAAGTTATAAAACTATAATGGTTCATAAATTATCTCACAATACAAACACGTATGTCAATAAATAGTTTGTTATATTTTTTCCGAAATTCAAATATAAATTCCTAAATTCCCCATTACTTTTTAGACACTTAGCCTTGCCCTCAACTATTGGTGTTATCCCTCAATTATGATTAATGTTCATGCTTTAGTTCATAAGATTATTTTTATTTTCTACTTAAGTACGTTGAATTATATAACTATATAAGGACATTCAATCCATCTAATCGCACATTCGTTTGAAAATACCCTAACGAGGCGAAACAATTGTCACGAAATTTTTGTTTTTTTATTTGTAAAAATAAAGTTATGTGTTCAGTAGACACAAATCAGTGTTTGATTTCTAACATTATGAATTTAACGTTGTGGTTATTCATTATAATAAAATAATTAAAACAAATAAGTGTAAAATGTCATACCACAAAGTGAAAAATGTTTTTGTTAACAATAATACAAAGTTGTTTTATTTATTTTTTTATAAAAATTACGTTAATTCTTTTTATAATTTCATAGTTTGTATTTCATTGAATGAAATGTTAGCAGATCACTTAACTATAAAAATAACTATCAGATGTAAGTATTTTTTGCTCTTTTTGTTCATATACCACTGATTTTCTCAAATCAAACGGCTTTGATAGGTAGGGAGAAATAATTGCCTTTAGGCAATATGCCATATATATGAATGAAAACTGTATATTTATATAAAGTGTTTAAATGAACAAACAAGATTATGAGTTTATTGAAAAAACATTTTGTAGCATTAAGTATATGATTTCACCGACTTGGGAGATTATTAAGATACATTAAAAAAAATAAAACCATTTTCGAGAACAAGATTTCTGGAGGCATTAATCTTCCTACTCGTATCTACATCTTAAAAATTTTAGAGTTTTCTAAATGTTTTCAGCAGATTGAAAAATGACATTTTTGTTAATAACACTATTTTCAGAACTTGATTATCACAGTTTTTTTTGTATGAAAGCGACCTGAGGGTTTTTTACAAGAAAAAAATAATTATTTGACTTTACTGCATCCGATAATACCAATATCTCATTTTATCAAAAATTATATACTGGCTTCGTTCTGCGTAACTATGTTAAATTGTTTCAAGAAACAGAAGTAACAAAAAGTCTTTAAATATTTCAAATCAAATCGGAAAAATATGTAATTGATAAATTCTTATAGTACAAACTTTTGAAGGTTTATTTGAATCTACTTTTTAAATGTGTTTATTTTATTTATTGTGGTTCACAAGCAATAAACAATACAAACGAAATTGGTATAACAATCACAATTTGTCATGTTTAAAAATTGTTCATCAATTACACTCCTTGATGGTTTTTCAAATATTTGAGGTACTTCATTTCAATTATTTTTTTCGTTTACTTGAAATGTTTTTCAGGATTTTTATGGCATGTTTTTTTTAAATGTTGATATGCTATGATGTTTTCGTTTTGGAGAATATTTATGGTGATAATTATTGTTAAAGTGTTATATATATATTTGTTCCAACTCAACACAGAACTTTGGTTCCATGAAGTTGAGATTTGTGTCTCAATTAAATGTTACATAAATATATTGTAAATAAAATAAATAAATCAATAAACATGTTAATACAACTTGCACAAAGAAGAGAAAAAATATAAATATTTTTTAATTGACTATCTTAAGTAAATTCGATTAAAGTTATACAATTAATCACAATAAATTATACTAATAAGTTTTTACATATAATTTTAACTAACTAACATAAGTGACTATTCGATACTATTTTTATTTGATAAAACTATTTTTTATTATTTACGATTTATTTATTTGACAGAAACATGCCGTCAAAAATATCATATTACATAATTAACATATGGTTTAAAGACGGACTAGCAATTCATCAATCAATAAAAAATAATAAATGCATTTATTATATAGAGATGCCCAGCTTAAAGAAGAGCATACTAACCAAGAACAACCAGTGCCTGAAAACCAGCGTCTATTTAAGTTTTTATGGTGTTTTGAACTAACTCGAAAAAGAAAGAATATAAAAATTATTGATGTGGGAGAGATTCCTTCAAATTTTTTTACCTACCAAGACACACCTATTTCACTTATCACATTAATTTTTACACTTATCCTCAAACTAATTGGCTTAGTTAGCAATATTTCGGGGAAGTAGACATGTCTCTATATCTTTGAATATTTTCCATTCGCTTCACAATTGTATACACTAGTGTACTCGTATAGGGGTAGAAGTCCGCCGTCGCGTCGCACCTTTGTAGATCTATTTGATAAAGCGGATTTATTTATCTCCCAACAAATCGAGTCTGTAGTGTGCTGTTAGGAATTCTATTTCTCTGGATGTAAATTGCTCCATGCACAGAGAGACTGCAGACTTCAAGCCCGTACCTTCACTAAAACGTTTTATTGTTTGTGTAGGGTGACACTTTATACTTTGGATGCTTGCAATTTCAATCCATTATCTTTTCACTTTGCTAATTTGAAACGTAAACTAAGAAATGAGTTTCTTTAAGAATCCATTTAAAAAACTAATTTCAAAAGGAAATATCTTTTTAGATATTTTTTTACATTTTTTTATTTTGTCTTAAAATAGTACACACATTGTTAAATATAAGCCAAATTATCGTTAAACTTTGTAATTATTTTGTTAAAATTTGGATAATAAATACAACGCCTTTTGCGTGAAAGACACCTCAAGGGTGCTGCACAATAAATAAATATAAATAAATACCCAGCACATCTTGCAGCTTAAGAGCGAATGGACGGTTGGGATTCTAGTTCCTCGTCTCTTGTAATGATGTATTACAATTATGATATATAAGAGCTCGTTTAAATCACGTGTTGCAGCTACAGAGCGCATGGACAGTAAAAAATCTAGACCCCATTTACTTTTTTTTTATTTGACAGCTTTCCTACCCCATACCGCATCTGAGGACACAAGTCTCCTTAGCGGTGCTACATAAATAGAAAATTTGCTTGTTGCCAAATTAGAAAAGCTGCCCAAAAGAGCTGTCGGTAATCTGGTAGCCTTATCATCTTTGTGTTAAAAGAAAGTAATCCAGAAGTAAACAATATGTACTTCATTGGATTGAGAAAAGAGGAAAGTGAATTTTTTACTGACTGGGATTAAATTGACAGGACTTGATCAATTCACCGAAATTATTACAAAACTTTTTAAAAGCCTTGAAATCCGTTTTGGAAGCCACCAGATCTGTTTATCCGAAATGACCTATAACAGGGTCATGTAGAGTAGCGAGAAGCTCCATTCAGTAATCGTAGAGAGGAAGAAAGGGACAAGATCGCAGGATGTGTTCAGAAGACTTATTAGTATATCCGCAGCAGTACGAAGGGAAATAAACAAAATTGAAAATAAATAATTTTTGATGAAATTTACTATGGCCTGATAAACGCTAGTGATCGGGAATAACCCAAGAAAGATTTAAACGCTGACAGATTGAAAGAAAAAAAATATGGTAACGCTCCCCGAAGGGGAAGATTTCCATCGCATCAAGAATAACATTTAAAGACATTTTTTAAATATTCAATTGAGACATTCCTTCAGTTGACAATAGACAAATGCCACCAATAACAGAGGAACGCTTTTTTTAAGTGGAAATTTGCAGATCGTCGCTGGAGTGCATCCGTTGAGCATGTCCTATATGCTCCTGCAAGAGCCAGGAGAGGTTACCTTTGTCCGCCTAAAATAATTCGCCTAAAATATTGCAACTCACATTAGTGTGCCCAACAGCCAGCTACTAAGCATACAATGCCTAAGAAAATGGATTTATAATATTTTTTTATTTAACAATTAAGTTTAAAGTTTCTGTTCTATGGTTATAAATTAAATATCAACATTTATAAAATATGTACATATGTACGCTTGAAACTAACATTTCATCATAGCACTAAGGTCATAACAAAAATGATTGCAAGAAAAAAAAACAATTTTGGGAACAACCAGTAGATTTGTTGATAAGGGTTCATGCAAAACCACTGACAGCACAATCACTGAACCACACATCAAACACCGCAGCAGCACATTATCTTATCAAACCACGACAAATTTCAAAAGAATTCACCTCATTACAAAACAAAGCTCTAAGATAATTCCGTGAAAAAAAACACATACGCAAGGGTAAAGTCGACGCCAAATAATTTAAAAGACACTGTAAAACAAAAAAAACCTTTTCATGTTATGATGTTCGTTCACAAAATCAATAGTTAAAAAAAACACATGGTTTTGGAAAACATAAAAAAAACAATTTTTTGAAAAACTAATTTTTCTGCTACACACATGTTTTTTTAACTTACATTATCACTGATTCAACTCATATAAAAGACTTAAATCTCAACAGAGACGAAGAAAATATCATCAATAATATTTGTCGGTAACAAAACAGATTCAGATAAATTATTTTTACACACATTTTACTCTACTTTACCTGTACGAAAAAACACACCGATTTAAAACATAAAAACATTACGAAAACCGAAACGGTATAAATTGTCGATAAAATTGCACTGGATTAAGAGTAACTTAAAATTCCAACACACACAAAAAAAATAATCTGATAAGAACAACACCTCTATATAAAGAAAGCACGGACAAATGTAGAACAGTCAAAAATATTAGACCGTGAACTTATAACACTACGGTAACTTACCTTACCGTTTGAAAAACAATATTGATGAGAAATTCAAAATCAACATAAAGACTACACTAACTCTTCAAAATTACCCATATTTTATAAAAATAAATAAATATCTAAACCAAGATGAAGGAATTATAGGGAATGAAGAAATTTTGGTAAAACAGGTGCCCTGTCACAGTTGCTTAGACGGCTAACTGTGAGACTGGCATTTCAGGTTTGATTCTTCAAAACACTCCACACTAGAAAAAAACAACATGACATTAAAGTAAAATTTAAAAAATAAAAATTTTTGAAATCATACCTAGAAAATTGGAAACACTGTCTTTATGTTTATACACGAAGAAAATAGTCGAATTCAAGAAGTTGATTTTTCTGAACCACAAGGATCGATTTTAAGTCCACTGTTATAAATATTTGTAATTCATTAATGACTTTTTATTGTACATTCAACAAGGAAAATATGTATGCCAACGACATGGAAATATTTTATAAAAATCAAACTCACTTACTACGTACTAATTAATTTACATCAACAATGTTGTAATTTGAAGTGGAAAGTACAAATCGCCACTATGGTCAAAAGAATTAGGAAACTTATTTATGTATTCATTAGACTAAGAAATATTTTATCTCTAAAACTTATAAAAACAGTCTATTATGCTTTAATACAGTCAATTCTGCAGTATGGAATTATAGGCTGGGGAGGAGCTTATAGGACAAACTTAAAATCACTCTCTATTATTCAAAAAAATATTGCAAAAATAATTCTTAAAAAGCCCAGAACTTACCCATCAAAACTAGTATTCGAAGAACTTAATATACCAACAATTGAAGAAATTTTTAATAAAGCCTCTATCTTACAAACTCTTAAAGAAAAAACAATTGAAGTGCAAAATTCAAGTAACTCTAGATTTTCTAATAATTTAATTTTGCACAGATGTAAAACAACAGCAGCGTTAAACCATTATACGTACATAGGTAAAAAAAACTTTAATAAACTTCCGGAAAACTTAAAATCTATAAAAATTATCAAACTTTTTAAAACTAAATTTAAAAAACATTTAAGACTCACCACTTCCTAGATTCCATACCAAAGAATGTTTATTTTTTATTTTTATTTACCTTGTTTATTTTTAATTTTAATTTTAATTTACTTTGTTTTAATTTACTTCGTTTATAAAAAAAAAAAAGTGAAACGAACTCCCTCTCTAAACACAAGTATCTACTTTATTAGAGAGGTAGAAACGTTTTATATAAGATA